>NC_092241.1:39624796-39687296 GCF_036320965.1 Panulirus ornatus | reverse complement strand
AGCCGGCAAGGCGGCGGGTTTGGATGGTATTGCTGTGGAATTTATCAAAAACGGGGGTGACTGTGTTGTTGACTGGTGGGTGAGGATATTCAATGTGTGTATGGTTCATGGTGAAGTGCCTGAGGATTGGCGGAATGCATGCATAGTGCCATTGTACAAAGGCAATGGGGACAAAGGTGAGTGTTCAAATTACAGAGGCATAAGTTTGTTGAGCATTCCTGGGAAATTATATGGGAGGGTATTGATTGTAAGGGTTAAGGCATGGACAGGGCATCAGATTGGGGAAGAGCAGTGTGGTTTCAGAAGTGGTAGAGGATGTGTGGATCAGGTGTCTGCTTTGAAGAATGTACGAGAGAAATACTTAGAAAAACAGATAGATTTGTATATAGCATTTATGTATCTGGAGAAGGCATATGATAGAGTTGATAGAGATGCTCTGTTAAAGGTATTAAGAGTACATGGTGTGGGAGGTAAGTTGCTAGAAGCAGTGAAAAGTTTTTTTTATCGAGGATGTAAGGCATTTGTACGAGTAGGAAGAGAGGAAAGTAATTTGTTCTCAGTGAATGTAGGTTTGCGGCAAGGATGCGTGATGTCTCCATGGATGTTTAATTTGTTTATGGATGGGGTTGTTAGGGAGGTGAATGCAAGAGTTTTGGAAAGAGGGGCACGTATGCAGTCTGTTGGGGATGAGAGGGCTTGGGAAGTGAGTCAGTTGTTGTTTGCTGATGATACAGCGCTGGTGGCTGATTCGGGTGAGAAACTGCAGAAGCTGGTGATTGACTTTGGTAAAGTGTGCGAAAGAAGAAATCTGAGAGTAAATATGAAAAAGAGCAAGGTTATTAGGTTCAGTCGGGTTGAGAGACAAGTCAACTAAATGGAGAAAAACTGGAGGAAGTGAAGTATTTTAGATATCTGGGAGTGGATTTGCCAACGGATGGAACCATGTAAGCGGAAGGGAGTCACAAGGTGGGGGAGGGGCGAAGGTTCTGGGAGCGTTGAGGAATGTGTGGAAGGCGAGAACGTTATCTCGGAGAGCAAAAATGGGTATGTTTGAAGGAATAGTGGTTCCAACAATGTTATATGGTTGTGAGGCATGGGCTATAGATAGGGTTGTGCGGAGTAGTGTGGATGTGTTGGAAATGAGATGTTTAAGGACAATATGTGGTGTGAGGTGGTTTGATCGAGTAAGTAATGAAAGGGTGAGAGAGATGTGTGGTAATAAAAAGAGTGTGATTGAGAGAGCAGAAGAAGGTGTTTTGAAATGGTTTGGTCACATGGAGAGAATGAGTGATGAAATATTGACCAAGAGGATAAATGTGTCAGAAGTGGAGGGAACGAGGAGAGGTGGGAGACCAAATTGGAGGTGGAAGGATCGGGTGAAAAAAGGTTTTGAGCGATTGGGGCCTGAACATGCAGGTGGGTGAAAGGCGTGCAAGGAATGGAGTGAATTAGAACGATATGGTATACCGGGGTCGACGTGCTATCAATGGATTGAACCAGGGCATGTGAAGCGTCTAGGGTAAACCATGGAAAGTTTTGTGGGGCCTGGATGTGGAAAGGGAGCTGTGGTTTCGGTGCATTATACATGACAGCTTGGGACTGAGTGTGAACGAATGTGGCCTTTGTTGTCTTTTCCTAGCGCTACCTCGCACACGTGTGAAGAAGTTGTCATTTCATAGGTGACGGGGTGACGACGGGAATGAATAAAGGCAGCAAGTATGAATTATGTACATGTATATATATGTATATGTCTGTATATATATATATATATATATATATATATATATATATATATATATATATATATATATATATATATATATATATCCCTGGGGATAGGGGATTAAGAATACTTCCCACGTATTCCCTGCGTGTCGTAGAAGGCGACTAAAAGGGGAGGGAGCGGGGGGCTGGAAATCCTCCCCTCTCGTTTTTTTTTTTTTTTTTTTTTTTTTCCAAAAGGAGGAACAGAGAATTGGGCCAGGTGAGGGTATTCCCTCAAAGGCCCAGTCCTCTGTTCTTAACGCTACCTCGCTAATGCGGGAAATGGCGAATAGTTTGAAAGAAAAGAAAGAAAAAGATATATATCTATATATATATATATATATATATATATATATATATATATATATATATATATATATATATATATCTTTTTTTTTTTTCTTTTTTGTCTCCCGCGTTTGCGAGGTAGCTTGCTTGATATATATATATATATATATATATATATATATATATATATATATATATATATATATATATATACGTTAAAATGTATAGACATGTATATGTGCGTTTGTGGACGTGTATGTATATACATGTGTATGTGGGTTGATTGGGCCATTTTTTCGTCTGTTTCCTTGCGCTACTTCGCTATCGCGGGAGACAGCGACAAAGGGTAGAAATATATATATATATATATATATATATATATATATATATATATATATATATATATATATATATATATCCCCTTTTAGAAAGTTACGAGGGAAGGGTTTCTAGCCCCCCGCTCCGTACCCTTTAGGTCGCCTTCTATAACACGCGGGGAATGCGTAGGAAGTATTCTTTCACCCCTATCCCCAGGGATATCCTCTCTGTCAATCTTTCCTCACTCATTCTCTTCATGTGACCAAACCATTTCAATACACCCTCTTCTGCTCTCTCAACCACACTCTTTATATTATTACCACACATCTCTCTCACCCTTTCATTACTTACTCGATCAAACCACCTCACACCACATATTATCCTTAAACATCTCATTTCCAACACATCCACACCACTCCGCACAACCCTATCTATAGCCCACGCCTCACAACCATATAACATTGATGGAACCACTATTTCTTCAAACATACCCATTTTTGCTCTCCGAGATAACGTTCTCGCCTTCCACACATTCCTCATATTGTCCTTAAACATCTCATTTCCAGCACATCCATCCTCCTTCGCACAACCCTATCTATAGCCCACGTTTCGTAACCATATAACATTGTTGGAACCACTATTCCTTCAAACATACACATTTTTGCTTTCCAAGATAATGTTCTCGCCTTACACACATTTTTTAACGCTCCCAGAATTTTCGCCCCCTTCCCCACCCTGTGACTCACCGCTTCCATAGTTCCATCCGCTGACAAATCTACTCACAAGTATCTAAAATACTTCATTTCCTCCTGTTTTTCTCCATTCAAACTTACCTCCCAATTGACTTGTCCCTCAACCCTACTGTACCTATTAACCTTGCTCTTATTCACACACACACACACACACACACACACACACACACATATATATATATATATATATATATATATATATATATATATATATATATATATATATATCGTATAAGATCAATTATGTGCGTCATTCAGTCCCTGCGAGAATAAGGCTGTGTCAGCCCGCCCCAGCTGGTGAGGCCAGCTTCCTTGGTGTATCTGACTGTGTTAAACATTAATTAGCAAGAACGGAGAAGGAGCAAGCTCAACCCTCTCACGTTTATCAACCTTTGCAGGACGTTTATTCACTGAAATGGGTTTGTGCAACAGAAATTCATTCCCCTCTGGTCTCTGATCTTTCCCTTCGTCCTTTAGGGTAATGGTTATTGAAAGAGCTGCCCCTTTGGCAGGAATATGTGTAATGATTATTATCATTTTGAAGTCATGTTATATGATCGTGGAAGATTACTTGCTGCTTCCGAGAAAATATACCGAAAGTTCCTGAATGAGAAAAGTTGATCACATGAGCCTGTGCGACAGAATACGAAATTTGAGAGACCTTTCCTTTAATGTATTGAATAAGATTTTTTATCTTTTTTCTGAGAGAAAGAAAGGGAACGGATTGCTCTGTAAGGTGCTAATGATCTACCATAGATATGAGTGCATGGTATGGCTGTATTCCTAATTTGAATGACACACTTTGTCCTTATGTGAACCTCACAACACATTCGCTCACTCACAGAGTCGATGTTGATGATATCATGTATGATACACCAGTTGGAAAAAGTGTATCATGTAATGCTGGAGTTTGATTACGTGGTAATGACGACATCTAAAGAACATTAATCAACTGTGATTTAAGGAGGAATTATAATCACGGAAATTATACAGAATTCATTACTGTTATGGTAACATAAATCGGATAACAAAGTTCAGTAGTCAGGAACCAGGAAGCTTTAGTGAAAGATTCTGTAGAATCTACAAGGAAGGACTAAGAACATGAGTACCATCTTTAACCTCAAATACAGACCGAAGGGTTAAAAAAAGGAAAGTTGGTCTTATATGCGATGTAGACCTGAGAAGAACCTTAACATTGTTCTGTGACGAAGACACAGGCTACATATTATGACCAGCAGGAAAAAAAAATGCAGAAGCGGAGAATTTGTCAAATGAATATTGTGGATAAAGCAAAGGACATTCCAAGACTCTTCCATGTATATATCTGGAGTTAATCATCAGTTACAGAGCAGCTGTCAAGGCTTATGGATTGAGTGGGAAAGCGTTTTAAACGAAGATGTGAAGATATACGAGGAACTGAAACACTGTTTCAAAAGTGAAATGAATAGAGGAGCGAGGCTCAGGAAGCCAGTACAGTACCTGGAGGAGACAAAGATTATATCAAACGGGCTTGACAATATAAGGTTCATGGTCCTGATGTGTGCGGATGAACATGACGGACCATCTGGAAAGTTTTAGATGTCGCTGGAAGGAGGTTTAAGTGTCAAGGGATTGGTAGAAGGGCGGACAGACATTGTACCTGCCTATAAGAAAAGATATATACAGTGAAAAAAAGAAAAACGTAGCAGGGTCATGGAAATTTACTTCATAAAAAACGGAGTACCTCAGAGATGCCGCTCTTCTCCAACTTTATACGTCATCTAAACACCTGACATGACGTCACCAGGACGACTTCGGTGACTCAGTGTGTGTGCAGTACGTCGTCCAGATCATAACCCAAACAAAAGAAATTTGAAAAAAATCTATCTATCTATCCATCTATCTATCTATCCATCTATCCATCTCTCCATCCATCTATCTATCTATTAATCTATCTACCTGTCTGTCTACATAAATTTCATGCATTGGTAAATACCAGTGCATATTTGACACTCACAACCTTTCTGTTGTGATTTATTAATTTTTCTCACCACACGTTTTGCTTCAGCAGATAGATAGCGAATCAGAATTTCCTATATCCATATCATTCACACTTCATCTGATGAAGTAAAACGTGTTAAGAAAAAATGAAAAAAGAAAACACAAAGCTTTTGAGTGGTGAATACTCATTTGTCTGTAACAAAGTGTATTAAAGGAAATATTCTGCCTGATTATATATATATATATATATATATATATATATATATATATATATATATATATATATATATATATATATATATATATATATCCCTCAAAGGCCCAGTCCTCTGTTCTTAACGCTACCTCGCTAATGCGGGAAATGGCGAATAGCATGAAAGAAAGAATATATATATATATATATATTATATATTATATATATATATATATATATATATATATATATATATATATATATATATATATATATATATATATATATATATATTCCTTGGATAAGAGAAAAAAAGTTCTACGTACGTATTCCCTGCGTGTTGCAGGCGACTAAAAGGGGCTGGAGCAGGGAGCTGGAAACCCTCCCCTTCTTGTATTTCAGTTTCTAAAAGATGGAACAGATGTCTTAAGAGTAAAATCAGAGGTTAGTGAGAAGACAAGAGCTAAGGAAGGAGTAACACTACTCCCATATCAGGAGTTGTGGGAGTTTGTGAAAGTGTAAGGAAGTGAATTTTAGACCGATGCGGGTAAAAATAAAAGTGGATGAAGAGAGTTCAGTAATTACTGGTGCTTATGCACCTGGTCATGAGAAGAAAAATAATGAGAGATAAGCATTTTGGAAGCAGCTGAGTGAGTGCGTCAGCAGCTGTAATGCACGAGACCAGGTCTTAGTGATGGGTGATTTGAATGTGAAGGTGAATGATATGGCAGTTGAGAATAAAACTGGGGACCATGGAGTATTCAGTATTATGAACAGAGATAGTGAACAACTTAGAGAGTTGTGTGCTGAAAAAGGACTGGTGATTGGCAATACCTGGTATGAAAAGAGGGGCATACGCGGTTACATGTATGTGAGTAGGAGAGATAGTAAGCGGGCATTGTTACATTGCATTTCAATTCATGAGCGAGTAAAAGGGAGACTTCTGGAGGTAAACGTGTAGAGAGGGGCAGTTGGTGGGATATCTAATCACTATCTTGAGGAGGCGAGGGGTGAAGATTTGTAGAGGTTTTGAGAAAAGAAGAAACAGCATCGGTGAGAAGTCAGTGGTGAGAGTAAGTGAGATTGGAAAACAATCTTGAGTCACGAAATACCAGGAAAGACTAAGTGTAGAATGGCAAAAGATGAGATTGAATGGAGCAATGGGAATGTGTGAGGAATGGGAGGTTTTTAGGGAAGCAAGGATGGCATTTATGAGAGGTGCATGTAGCATGTAAAAGGTGGGAGGTGGGCAGATTAGAAGGGGCAATGAGTGGTGAGATGAAGAAGCAAAGTTGCTAGTGAAAGATAAAAGAGAGGCGATTGGGCAGTACTTACTAGAAAAGATTACAAATGATTGGGAGATGTATAAGAGAAAGCGGTTGGTGGTCAAGAGGAAGGTGCAGGGGTTGAAAAAGTGGGCAAATGAGAGTTGGGGTGAGCGAGTATTAGTAAACTTTCGGTAGAATAAGAAGGTTTGGAAGGAGGTTGATAAAGTGCGAAAAACAAGAGAACACATGGAAACATCGGTGAAGGGCACAAAAGGGTTATTGATAACAGGTAGTCATGGAGTGAGGAGATGGAGTAAGTATTTTGAAGGACGGTTGAATGATCTTGATGATAGGGTAGCAGATGTAGGGTGTTTGGACTGAGGCTGTATGCGAGGTGAGAGAGTCGTGGAGAGTGGTTTGGCGAAGAGAGAAGAGGTGGTGAAAGCCGTAGGAAGGATAAAATATGGCAAGGCAGCTGGAGTGGATTGTACTCCTGTTCAGTTTGTTAAGAAAGGGGGTAAATGTGCTGCTGATTGGCTAATAAGGATTTTCAGTGTATGTATGGATCATGATAAGGTGCCTGAAGATTGACGGAATGCATGTATAGTGCCATCGTATAAAGACGAGGGGGAGGGGGGGCGAGTGCTCAAACTACAGAGGTATAAGCTTGATGAGTGCACCTGGGAAGATATATGGGAGCATAGTAACTGAGGAAGTGAAGCCACTTACAGAGCATCAGACTGGGGAGGAACAGTGTGGTGTCAGGAGTGGTAAAGCAAGAGTGGATCAAGTGCTTCCATTATGGGATGTGTGAGAAATACTTAGAAGAACGGATGGATTTGTATGTAGCATTTATGGATTTGTGAAAAGCATATGGTAGCGTTGATACAGATGCGTTTTGGAAGGTCTTAAGAATATACGAAGTGGGAGGAAAGTTGCTAAAAGCAGTGAGAAGTTTTTCCTAAGGGTAAGGCATGTGTACGAGTAGGAAGAGAGGAGAGTGAATGGTTCCAAGTGAAGACTGGGCAGATGCAGGGGTGTGTGATGTCACCGTAGTTGTTTAATTTGTACATGGATGGGATGGTGGGGGAGGTAAACGCGAAAATCTTTCAGAGAAAGGCTGTTGGGGCTGATAGGGCCTGGAAAGTGAATAAGCTGTTGTTTGCTGATGATACAGCATTGGTAACAGATTCGAGTGAGAAACTGCAGAAGTTGGCGAATTAGTTTGGAAGGATGAATAAAAGGTGAATAAAAGCAAAGTTTCTAGGTTTAGTAGGGATGAGGAACAGGTTAGTTGGTGTCTTAGTCTGAATGGAGAAAAACGGGAGAAAATAAAGTGTTTTTGATACCTGGAAGTAGACATGGTAGGGAATGGAACCATGGAAGCGGAAGTGAGTTGTAGGCTAAGTGAGGGGGCGAAGGTTTAGGGACCACTGAAGAATATGTGGAAAGAGAGATCGTTATCCAGGAGGGGAAAAATGGGTATGTTTGAAGGTACAGTAGTCTTGGCAATATTATATGGATGCAAGGCGTGAGTTATAGATAAGACTGTGCAGAGGAGGGTAGGTATGTTGGACATAAAATCACAGAGGATAATATGTGGTGTAAGGTGGTTTGATTGAGAAAGTAATGAATGGCGAGAAAAAAGTGTGGTAATGAAAAGAGTGTGGTTGAGAGAGCTGAAGGTGCGCTGAAATGGTTTGGATATATAGAGAGAATGAGTGAGGATATGTTGATAAAATGGATATATGTGTCAAAAGTGAAGGGAACTTGAGAACGGGGAGACCAAACTGGAGATGGAATAATGGAGTGAAAAAGATTTTGAGAACGATCGGAGCCTAAATATGCAAGAGGGTAAAAGGCGCGCATGGATAGAGGGAATTGGAAAGATGTGCTATATTGGGGTCGCTGTGCTGTCAGTGGACTGAACCAGGGCATGTGAAGTGTCCAGGGTAAAACACAGAAAGGTCTGTAGGGAATGGTTGTGAAGAGGAAGCTGCGGTTTTGGTGCATTACACATGATAGCAAGAGAATGAATGTAGGCGGATACAGACTTTCTTCGCCTGTTGGTCTCTCTAGCTAACGCTGGAAACGGCGATCATGTACCGGGAATATATATATACATCTTTCTTTTTCTTTCGTACTATTCGCCATTTCCCGCATTAGCGAGGTAGCTTTATCAATATATATATATATATATATATATATATATATATATATATATATATATATATATATATATATATATATATATATATGTATATATATAAAATGGTCCGAAACAGAGCGGAGGCCATAAAACTGAATCAGTAAATCTGAAATAAATTGAAAATAAAAGCTAATAGAGTAGGTTTTCAGGCATGGGCTTGTACCTCTACGAGTGTAGAGAAACATGCGTGGAAAGATTATTGAAAAAGCAAATAGTAATACTGGAACAGACCTAAAATCTCGTCGTTTGTTGGTTCATTTAGTGAACTCAACTAAACACTTTCTGCAAACAGTTGAATTCTAAATCGGTTCCCACATAGATATCAGAGAACAGCTGTGATAAGATTAAGAAACTTTTTCCATGCCTTCATTGATGGAAGAAAAATATGATTCCGTTGATAAGGTCTCGGAATACCGGGCTGAAATCCAATACTGTCTACTCATATTCAATATTCGGATCGAATATCTAATGGTAAGGAAGCACACCCTACATTCTTCTGATAAAGATATCATTTCAGATAATGATAACACATGAAAAATTTGGGGGCTAAGAAAGGCACTGACGAAATTCCAATGGAGAATATATGGAAATATCTCTCACGTTTTACAAGAGGAAGAAACGTTACGTTATCTTTACGGACAAAGATGTCTGATACACGTTGATGCAACCTCGAACAACGTCATTTATCAAGAGGTCTTCTACTACGCCTCCGACAGAGAAGACGACCTCCCCCCCATCCCCCCAAACTTTACTTCCAGCTCCAATCACAGGCGGCAGTTCCAGCAGAAGGCTCCTCCGTCCCTCCCCTTCGTTATTGGTTCCTGGACAATGGATGAAAAACGCCTGAGGCTCTCACATGTACAAGACCTGTCGGGGGAAGATGGACCAATATGCTCCATGTCTTTCTCAAAAGATCGGGGAGAGATCTGCATATTGGGCCCTGATACATGCGACTCGAATGGCGAAGGATGACCTCAATATTGGATTTGATTGCGGCTCTGGGTGTGACGGATACGATGGGTGTCGGCCGAGCGGCCAGCCACCACTGGTATTTATGAGGGTAATACTCATGAGTATTTATCTGTAGAAGAAATGCCATGTCTTCGGGAGGACAGGAGGTGGGTCTAGAAGGCTTTGGGGCAGGATATTGTTCAGCATAGAAGAGCCTAATTCGTGTGGACGTGGTGAGATGGCGGGTCTGGAAATCTTCTGTTAACACTGATATCAGGTGGGCTATTGGCTTTCGATAGATATCAATGACATAATTAATGGCGATGATGACGGTATGATAACACTGTCACTCTTGGGTGATGGTGACTTTGATGACCATGTCGTTCCGGAACAATGATAACTATCTTGTTTAAAGGGTGAGGCCGATTACGACTGTGATTAACATATGATTTTGGGTAGGAATTATGATGATCATGGTAGTAGAGACGGCAAGGGCAACTGAGGCCGTAATAGAAACCATCTCATTAACACTATGTATATATATATATATATATATATATATATATATATATATATATATATATATATATATATATATATATATATATATATATATATTCATTTCATTCATTCATACTATTCGCTATTTCCCGCGATAGCGAGGTAGCGTTAAGAACAGAGGACTGGGCCTTTGAGGGAATATCCTCACCTGGCCCTCTTCTCTGTTCCTTCTTTTAGAAAAAAGAAAAAAGAAAAAAGAGAGGGGAGGATTTCCAGCCCCCCGCTCCCTTCCCTTTTAGTCGCCTTCTACGACACGCAGGGAATACGTGGGAAGTATTCTTTCTCCCCTATCCCCAGGGAATATATATATATATATATATATATATATATATATATATATATATATATATATATATATATATATATATATATTCCTATGAGTCCACGGGGAAAATGAAACACGATAAGTTCCCAAGTGCACTTTCGTGTGATAATCACATCATCGGGGGGGGGGGATACAAAAAAGAATATAAGTCACCCAATATACAACGAAGAGACGTAGCTAGGACGCCATTTGGTAAACACGTGATTGTCCAAGACAGACAACGAGCGTATCATAAACTTATTAAGGGAACAAGAAGGGGAATTGTTTACAAATTTCATCAACAATAAGGCTATCCAGTCTGTATAGACCTTCACTAATATCAAGGTTACAGTTCTTTGTGTATTTAATGATAAGATATTCAATGATATTTCTCGTGGTACTGGAATTAGAGTTAATAGCTGAGATGACATTACTTCAGTCAATACAATGATCGTAGTTTTTAACGTCATTAAACAAGTCATTTGAATCTTATCCCGTTCTTATACTATATCTATGTTGCTTATGTCTAACAGAAAGATCCTTAGAAGTGCCAAACATAAAATTCATCACAATATCTACATGGCACTTTATATATATATATATATATATATATATATATATATATATATATATATATATATATATATATATATATATATATACCCTAGCCAGTGCTCTGTACCCATCTTATCAACCAACCCCTAGAGGTGGATGAACAGTTGGGTTAACTGGATCGACTGCCACAACCAGGATTCGAATCTATGTAATCATAACTGAGAAAATAATGATGAATATTCATGAACGCAATAAGAAAAAAAAAAAAAAAAAGACAAATGAATCATCATGAACGTAAAAAGAAAATACTAGATGCTGATGAATAGTCATCAACGAAACCTTGTGATTATGATCAATAAAGACAGTGATGAGATAATGAATGTGACATTAATCACGAGTAAGAAATATAGTAATGATAACGAATGAACAAGATCCATGTAATCACAGAAACAAATGATGTGTCATGAGCATCGGAAGAAGATTGCATTGACGATTCTTCGATTCTTATAATCAGTATCATCATGGTAATGAGCAGGACTGATTACTCATCCTCATGGCATTGCTCATTAACGCTGGTCTCACATTTTTGCTTTAAACAAGATCAAAACCAATAAATGTATCAGTAAATTCACTATTTTCTTCCCTTCAGTTTCCCTTTCTCGTCTATGAAATCTATGTTGTCTCATTTATACACCTAATATCTGTACTTACGCATTTCATTCTCTACAAAGTATTTTCATAAGGATGAAAAGTGTCTTTTTTCAAATTATAAAAAACACTCTTCACGACAGTCCTTCAAAAATCTCTTACATATCACATAACATCTCTTACGAGACATCACGAGAGACTCTTTACGTATAGAGAACAAGTATTGTTACGCAAATCAAATTCTTCTTGACAGACCATCAAGAAATCTTCTACGATTAACGCAAGTGTGAGGGCAAACTTGGCTCGATCCTCGTTTGGCTTCACCAAGCAGAGCCAAGCTCTTGGCATCAACGGGAGTCAATATTGCTTTTCCCGTGCTCATAAAATTTACTCCGATCTGATTATGAAACTGCTACTTTTTGTTAATTAACTACTAATGAATTTCCTGCGCATTTTTCCGTATCTTCAGCCTATTTTGGAGCACTTGGTTGAACATGTATGATGAATAATTGATTAAAGATTAAATGCAAACAGATTCAGTATAAATAAAACGAGTGAGTCTGTATAAGTAGTGTGACAATTCTTATGTATATATATATATATATATATATATATATATATATATATATATATATATATATATATATAAATGAAACTCAGTAAGTTCCCAAGTGCACTTTCGTGTAATAATCACATCACATCCAATATATATATATAGATATATATATATATATATATATATATATATATATATATATATATATATATATACATATATATATATATATATATATATATATATATATATATATATATATATATATATATATATACCGGAAAACTAAGAAAACAAAACTCATATTCTTCGAAAAAAAAAAATTAACTGCACCACATTTTCTCCATGTGTTATCAGAAAAGTCAACAGGGTCATGAAGAAAACAAAGGCCCTCTACTTTCACAAGGAAGCCCAATAGCTACCTTCATGACTTAACAAACCTCAGTCCTCTCATGAACTAAGACATATAGTATCACATTCACTTGTTTTCTAACGCCATATCCAGCGCTTGACACCATACAATTATATTTCTACTCTCCAGCCACCCTGTGAGCAACCAGACAGTTTATTCCTCAACACTAAAGGGAAGGTCGACAGAAAGCAATGTCCTAGAGCTGGGAACATCTGTCAGCAAAATGCTTGTCTTCTCTGCATGGAGAACGTTCTCTCTCTCTCTCTCTCTCTCTCTCTCTCTCTCTCTCTCTCTCTCTCTCTCTCTCTCGAAGATGATCGTAGAGGAGAGAAATTTCATAGAGAATGGATTTTTATCTTGTAAAAGTCTCTGGGACTTACTAATGACGACAGCATAGGGCAAGAAACACCTGCAGGTGAGATAGGATGCATGTATTTCATCATCAGATAATGAGGGAGACTGAAATGATATTCCCGCCCACCACTGATTCAATGGCGGGAATACATATTTTAATGAGAACCTTCGCATTAGATAAATCTAAAGAAACCTCCTGCCTCGAATAGTGTGCAAAGGAAACAGCCCATCTTCTCCGCTGATGCACACTAATAGCTGCATCCTTGAGTGAACCTGGATGAGTCTCTTCGATCACGTGGAATCTTGTCAGATCAGAGTGCACCCAGATGAGACAC
Organism: Panulirus ornatus; assembly: GCF_036320965.1. Classification (NCBI taxonomy): domain Eukaryota; kingdom Metazoa; phylum Arthropoda; class Malacostraca; order Decapoda; family Palinuridae; genus Panulirus; species Panulirus ornatus. The sequence goes on along the minus strand of NC_092241.1, from coordinate 39,673,848 downwards.
TCGGTTTTGGGGAATTATACCACCGGTTGTGGCCCTCCTGTGCAGACATGGGTCGCAAATGAATTATCGTATGAAGGTGGTTATGTCTATATAATACTATGAAACCAGAGAGGAAGAATCGTCATATGATTATCACAAATTATTAACAGGACATAAGTTATTCACGTCCTGAAGGTGTGGAGAAACCTTCAGTGCCATCAACAGACCCAGGGGTTAAGGCAAACATTTGGAAGTATAATATTCATTGAAACTGATTGACAAATTATAATGATCAACCACAGAAATGGAATTCCCCTTCAGATGTTAACATCATTAACAGCTTCTTGCAAGGCAACGTCAAAATAAGCAGGCGATCCTACTGGTTTGTTGTAAATGTTCAGGAAGAGGAGGAAGAGGCTCTGAAGCTTTTACCATGACATTCAAAAACTCAGATCCTTCCCCTTCATCAGGAAAATGTACAATTTATTTTTGGGGGGAGACTGACGAAAATCAAGAATATCTTAAGTCATTATATTCTGCAAATGCGCTATATGGCTATGTCCTAAGAAAACATGAAATACAGATCATAGTAATCTGGTAGCTTGAATGATGTTTTCTTGGACTGTATATATATATATATATATATATATATATATATATATATATATATATATATATATATATATATGTATATATATATATATATATATATATATATATATATATATATATATATATATATATATATATGTATATATATATATGGGGTTGTTAGGGAGGTAAATGCAAGAGTTTTGGAAAGAGGGGCAAGTATGAAGTCTGTTGGGGATGAGAGAGCTTGGGAAGTGAGTCAGTTGTTGTTCGCTGATGATACAGCGCTGGTGGCTGATTCATGTGAGAAACTGCAGAAGCTGGTGACTGAGTTTGGTAAAGTGTGTGGAAGAAGAAAGTTAAGAGTAAATGTGAATAAGAGCAAGGTTATTAGGTACAGTAGGGTTGAGGGTCAAGTCAATTGGGAGGTGAGTTTGAATGGAGAAAAACTGGAGGAAGTGAAGTGTTTTAGATACCTGGGAGTGGATCTGGCAGCGGATGGTACCATGGAAGCGGAAGTGGATCATAGGGTGGGGGAGGGGGCGAAAATTCTGGGAGCCTTGAAGAATGTGTGGAAGTCGAGAACATTATCTCGGAAAGCAAAAATGGGTATGTTTGAAGGAATAGTGGTTCCAACAATGTTGTATGGTTGCGAGGTGTGGATTATGGATAGAGTTGTGCGCAGGAGGATGGATGTGCTGGAAATGAGATGTTTGAGGACAATGTATGGTGTGAGGTGGTTTGATCGAGTGAGTAACGTAAGGGTAAGAGAGATGTGTGGAAATAAAAAGAGCGTGGTTGAGAGAGCAGAAGAGGGTGTTTTGAAGTGGTTTGGGCACATGGAGAGGATGAGTGAGGAAAGATTGACCAAGAGGATATATGTGTCGGAGGTGGAGGGAGCAAGGAGAAGAGGGAGACCAAATTGGAGGTGGAAAGATGGAGTGAAAAAGATTTTGTGTGATCGGGGCCTGAACATGCAGGAGGGTGAAAGGAGGGCAAGGAATAGAGTGAATTGGAGCGATGTGGTATACCGGGGTTGACGTGCTGTCAGTGGATTGAATCAAGGCATGTGAAGCGTCTGGGGTAAACCATGGAAAGCTGTGTAGGTATGTATATTTGTGTGTGTGGACGTATGTATATACATGTGTATGGGGGGGGGTGGGGTTGGGCCATTTCTTTCGTCTGTTTCCTTGTGCTACCTCGCAAACGCGGGAGACAGCGACAAAGTATAAAAAGAAAAAAAAAAAAAAATATATATATATATATATATATATATATATATATATATATATATATATATATATATATATATATATATATATATATATATATATTCCTATGAGTCCACGGAGAAAAAATGAAACACGATAAGTTCCCAAGTGCACTTTCGTGTAATAATCATATCATCAGGGGAGACACAAGAGAGAAATATAAGTCAGTTGATTGATGTACGTCGAAGAGACGAAGCTAGGACGCCATAGGTAAACATGTGATTCTCCAATCACATGTTCGCTTATCGTGTTTCATTTTTTCCCCGTGAGCTCATAGGAATATCTTGATCACGCGCAAAACTGTGATCCTTTCCAATATATATATATATATATATATATATATATATATATATATATATATATATATATATATATATATATATATATAAAGACTGGTGATTGGGAATACCTGGTTTAAAAAGATAGATATACATAAGTATACGTATGTAAGTAGGAGAGATGGCCAGAGAGCGTCATTGGATTACGTGTTAATTGATAGGCGCGTGAAAGAGAGACTTTTGGATGTGAATGTGCTGAGAGGGGCAACTGGAGGGATGTCTGATCATTATCTTATGGAAGCGAAGGTGAAGATATGTAGAGGTTTTCAGAAAAGAAGAAAAAAGGTTGGGGTGAAGAGAGTGGTGAGAGTAAGTGAGCTTGGAAAAGAGACTTATGCGAGGAACTACCAGGAGAGACTGGGTGCAGAATGGAAAAAGCTGAGAGCAAATGACGTAAGGAGAGTGGGGGAGGAATGGGATGAAGCAGTGATGGCTTGCGCAAAAGATGCTTGAGACATGAGAAAGGTGCGAGGTGGGCAGGTTAGAAAAGGTAGTGAGTGGTGGGATGAAGAAGTAAGATTATTACTGAAAGAGAAAAGAGGCATTTGGACTATTTCAGCAGGGAAATAGTGCATATGACTAGGAGATGTATAAAAGAGAGAGGAATAAGGTCAAGAGAAAGGTGCAACAAGTGAAAAAGAGGGCAAATGAGAGTTGGGGTGAGATAGAACCGTTAGATTTTAGGGAGAATAAAGATGTTTTGGAAGGAGGTAAATAAGGTGCGGAAGACAACTGAACAAATAGGAACATTGGTGAAGATGCCTAATGGGGAGGCGCTAACAAGTAGTGATGAAGTGAGAGGGAAATGGAGTGAGCGTTTTGAAGGTTTGTTGAATATGTTCAATGATAGAGTGGGAGATACTGGGTCAGGGAGAATGATTTGGTAAACAAAGAAGAGGTAGTAAAAGCTTTGCGGAAGATGAAAGCCGGCAAGGCGGCGGGTTTGGATGGTATTGCAGTTGAATTAATTAAAAAGGGGGGTGACTGTGTTGTTGACTGGTTGGTGAGGATATTCAGTATATGTATGGTTCATGGTGAAGTGCCTGAGGATTGGAGGAATGCATGTATAGTACCATTGTACAAAGGCAAAGGGGATAAGAGTGAGTTTTCAAATTACAAAGGTAAAAGTTTGTTGAGTATTCTTGGGGAATTATATGGGAAGGTATTGATTGAGAGAGTCAAGGCATGTACAGAGCATCAGGCTGGGGAGGAGCAGTTTGGTTTCAGAAGTGGTAAAGGATGTGTGGATCAGGTGTTTGCTTTCAAAAATGTATGTGAGAAATAGTTAGAAAAGCACATGGATTTGTATGTAGCATTTATGGATCTGGAGAAGGCATATGATACAGTTGATATAGATGGTCTGTAGAGGGTATTAAGAGTATATGGTGTGGCAGGTAAGTTACTAGAAGCAATGAAAAGCTTTTATCGAGATGTAAGGCATGTGTACAAATAAGAAGAGAGGAAAGTGATTGGTTCCCAGTGAAGGTTGGTTTGCGGCAGGGGTGTGTGATGTCTCCATGGTTGCTTAATTTGTTTATGGATGGAGTTGTTGGAGAGGTGAGTCAGTTGTTGTTCGCTGATGATACAGCGCTGGTGGCTGATTCGGGTGAGAAACTGCAGAAGCTGGTGACTGAGTTTGGTAAAGTGCGTGAAAGAAGAAAGCTGAGAGTATATGTGAATAAGAGCAAGGTTGTTAGGTTCAGTAAGGTTGAGGGACAAGTAAATTGGGAGGTAAGTTTGAATGGAGAAAAGCTGGAGGAAGTGAAGTGTTATAGAATTCTGGGAGTGGATTTGGCAGCGGATGGAACCATGGAAGCGGAAGTGAGTCACAGGTTAGGGGAGGGGTTACTGAGTTTGGCAAAGTGTGCGAAAGAAGAAAGCTGAGAGTAAATGTGAATAAGAGCAAGGTTATTAGGTTCAGTAGGGTTGAGGGACAAGTCAATTGGGAGGCAAGTTTGAATGGAGAAAAACTGGAGGAAGTGAAGTGTTTTAGATATCTGGGAGTGGATTTGGCAGCGGATGGAACCATGGAAGCGGAAGTGAGTCACAGGGTGGGGGAGGGGGCGAAGGTTCTTGGAGCGTTCTGGGAGCGTTGAAGTGTGTGTGGAAGTCGAGAACGTTATCTCGGAAAGCAAAAATGGGTAAGTTTGAAGAAATAGTGGTTCCAGCAGTGATATGTGGTTATGAGGCATGGGCGACAGATAGGGTTGTGCGGAGGAGGGTGGATGTATTGGAAATGAGATGTTTGAGGACAATATGTTGTGTGAGGTGCTTTGATCGAGTAAGTAATGAAAGGGTAAGAGAGATGTGTGGTAATGAAAAGAGTGTGGTTGAGAGAGCAGAAGAGGGTGTATTGAATGGTTTGGTCACATGGAGGGAATGAGTTAGGAAAGATTGACAAAGAGGATATATGTGTCAGAGGTGGAGGGAACGAGCAGAAGTGGGAGACTAAATTGGAGTTGGAAAGACGAAGTGAAAAAGATTTTGAGCGATCGGGGCCTGAACATACAGGAGGGGTGAAAGGCGTGCAAGGAATAGAGTGATTTGGAACGATGTGGTATACCGGGGTCGACGTGCTGTCAATGGATTGAACCAGGGCATGTGAAGCATCTGGGGTAAACAATGGAAAGTTTTGTGGGGCCTGGATGTGGAAAGGGAGCTGTGGTTTCGGTGCATTACACGTGTCAGATAGAGTCTGAGTGTGGACGAATGTGGCCTTTGTTGTCCTTTCCTAGCGCTACCTCGCGCGCAACCTGGGGAAGGGTGTTGTCATTTCATGTGTGCCGGAGTGGCGGCAAGAATGGATGAAAGTAGCATGTAGGAATATGTGCATGTGTACAAATGTATATGTCTGCGTATGTATATATATGTATAAGTTAAAATGTATACGTATGTATATGTGCGTGTGTGGGCGTTTATGTATATACATGTGTATGTGGGTGGGTTTGGACCGCTCTTTCGTCTGTTTCCTTGCACTACCTCGCTAACGCGGGAGACAACGACAAAGTATACTAAAAATAAATAAATGAATATATATATATATATATATATATATATATATATTTTTTTTTCTTTTTTTATTTTTTATTTATTATACTTTGTCGCTGTCTCCCGCGTTTGCGAGGTAGCGCAAGGAAACAGACGAAAGAAATGGCCCAACCCCCCCCATACACATGTATATACATACGTCCACACACACAAATATACATACCTACACAGCTTTCCATGGTTTACCCCAGACGCTTCACATGCCTTGATTCAATCCACTGACAGCACGTCAACCCCGGTATACCACATCGCTCCAATTCACTCTATTCCTTGCCCTCCTTTCACCCTCCTGCATGTTCAGGCCCCGATCACACAAAATCTTTTTCACTCCATCTTTCCACCTCCAATTTGGTCTCCCTCTTCTCCTCGTTCCCTCCACCTCCGACACATATATCCTCTTGGTCAATCTTTCCTCACTCATTCTCTCCATGTGCCCAAACCACTTCAAAACACCCTCTTCTGCTCTCTCAACCACGCTCTTTTTATTTCCACACATCTCTCTTACCCTTACGTTACTCACTCGATCAAACCACCTCACACCACACATTGTCCTCAAACATCTCATTTCCAGCACATCCATCCTCCTGCGCACAGCTCTATCCATAGCCCACGCCTCGCAACCATACAACATTGTTGGAACCACTATTCCTTCAAACATACCCATTTTTGCTTTTCGAGATAATGTTCTCGACTTCCATACATTCTTCAAGGCCCCCAGAATTTTCGCCCCCTCCCCCACCCTATGATCCACTACCGCTTCCATGGTTCCATCCGCTGCCAGATCCACTCCCAGATATCTAAAACACTTCACTTCCTCCAGTTTTTCTCCATTCAAACTCACCTCCCAATTGACTTGACCCTCAACCCTACTGTACCCAATAACCTTGCTCTTATTCACATTTACTCTTAACTTTCTTCTTCCACACACTTTACCAAACTCAGTCACAAGCTTCTGCAGTTTCTCACATGAATCAGCCACCAGCGCTGTATCATCAGCGAACAACAACTGACTCACTTCCCAAGCTCTCTCATCCCCAACAGACTTCATACTTGCCCCTCTTTCCAAAACTCTTGCATTTACCTCCCTAACAACCCCATCCATAAACAAATTAAACAACCATGGAGACATCACACACCCCTGCCGCAAACCTACATTCACTGAGAACCAATCACTTTCCTCTCTTCCTACACATATATATATATTTTTTTTTTTTTTTTTGCTTTCTCGCTGTCTCCCGCGTTTGCGAGGTAGCGCAAGGAAACAGACGAAAGAAATGGCCCAACCCACCCCCATACACATGTATATACATACGTCCACACACGCAAATATACATACCTACACAGCTTTCCATGGTTTACCCCAGACGCTTCATATGCCTTAATTCAATCCACCGACAGCACGTCAACCCCGGTATACCACATCGCTCCAATTCACTCTATTCCTTGCCCTCCTTTCACCCTCCTGCATGTTCAGGCCCAGATCACACAAAATCTTTTTCACTCCATCTTTCCACCTCCAATTTGGTCTCCCTCTTCTCCTCGTTCCCTCCACCTCCGACACATATATCCTCTTGGTCAATCTTTCCTCACTCATTCTCTCCATGTGCCCAAACCATTTCAAAACACCCTCTTCTGCTCTCTCAACCACGCTCTTTTTATTTCCACACATCTCTCTTACCCTTACGTTACTTACTCGATCAAACCACCTCACACCACACATTGTCCTCAAACATCTCATTTCCAGCACATCCATCCTCCTGCGCACAACTCTATCAATAGCCCACGCCTCGCAACCATACAACATTGTTGGAACCACTATTCCTTCAAACATACCCATTTTTGCTTTCCGAGATAATGTTCTCGACTTCCACACATTCTTCAAGGCTCCCAGAATTTTCGCCCCCTCCCCCACCCTATGATCCACTTCCGCTTCCATGGTTCCATCCGCTGCCAGATCCACTCCCAGATATCTAAAACACTTCACTTCCTCCAGTTTTTCTCCATTCAAACTCACCTCCCAATTGACTTGACCCTCAACCCTGCTGTACCTAATAACCTTGCTCTTATTCACATTTACTCTTAACTTTCTTCTTCCACACACTTTACCAAACTCAGTCACCAGCTTCTGCAGTTTCTCACATGAATCAGCCACCAGCGCTGTATCATCAGCGAACAACAACTGACTCACTTCCCAAGCTCTCTCATCCCCAACAGACTTCATACTTGCCCCTCTTTCCAAAACTCTTGCATTCACCTCCCTAACAACCCCATCCATAAACAAATTAAACAACCATGGAGACATCACACACCCCTGCCGCAAACCTACATTCACTGAGAACCAATCGCTTTCCTCTCTTCCTACACGTACACATGCCTTACATCCTCGATAAAAACTTTTCATTGCTTCTAACAACTTGCCTCCCACACCATATATTCTTAATACCTTCCACAAAGCATCTCTATCAACTCTATCATATGCCTTCTCCAGATCCATAAATGCTACATACAAATCCATTTGCTTTTCTAAGTATTTCTCACATACATTCTTCAAAGCAAACACCTGATCCACCTGATATATATATATATATATATATATATATATATATATATATATATATATATATATACATATATATATATATATATATATATATATATATATATATATATATATATATATATATATATATATACATATATGTGATCAAAAAGAAGAAAAAAGTAATCCAGTTTAAACTGATCTGTGCGCTGTTGAACTGACCCCGTGTGTCGCTGAAATATTTCACTGATTTCCAGAGGTTAAGTGAAAAAAAAAAAGAAAGATCTTGAAAGAAGAGGTTGCACCTCCCTCGATAAAGAACGAAAACAAAAAGGATCTAACAGGGAAACTACCAAGAATTATATACGACCTGATCTCCGTTATGACCGCTACTCGGGAGGAGCCCAGCCTAAGAGTGTAGGAAGAAAACGGTAATGAACTACTACAGTGTTAGAAGAAAGAAAACGATCTCCAAGACAGCAGGGTATGGAAAACGGAAACAGTGAATTAGTTTATCATTGGTGTTGTGAGGATTGTATTTGTAGTGTGTATCTGCGTTGTGAACATGATGTGGTGAGAGAGACTGTGGAGGTAGACGGACATATTGCACTCTCTGTTTAACGTTGGCATTTCTAGTTTCTCAACCATTTTCACAATTCCTCACAGTACCTACGTCCAATTTAGGGCGACTCGCTTTCTGAGTCCACCAGCCATCTTGAATATCAAGGAGTTACCATAGCTATTCTTTCTTCCCATTACTCCTAAAATATTCCCATAAATCTTCAGTACATATACTTTCCTTATAGTCTGTACTATCTGCCTCACTATACTTTAAATAGGGTATCTCGTATCGTGTCTGAGCAATATCTACAAAAATCTTTATCTTTATCTTTATCCAGGAGGTTCACTGAGGATTTATGTTAAACTTTGGCATTACAAGAGAGTGTTAGGTCTGGGTCCGTACGTAGGTACATCATGGAATAACCTTTACGTTACGTTACGTTGTCTGAAGTTATCACGATATCTATTATGGAATTTTGATCAAGATACTCGGTAGTTCTTTCCAGCCTGCATTTGATATATCTGTGACCGACTTGTTTAATGAAACTTTCCATGAATGAGAGAAGACTCCTCTTTGCACCACTCTATCGCCATCCTTCACTTCACTCTTTCATCAATATGGACCCAATGCATTTTTTATTGCTGGTTCCATCACTTTCCAATCTATCATGCAGTTCTCTCATAACTACTTTCTTCTATGTGTAACGATACAGATTACATTCCCCATTTGTTCAGAGAAGTGTTTTTCTTTCTATCTTCAGTTCGTTATTCTTCAGGTAACTAACTGAAGCGTTCTCGTTCTAGAAAATTTGACTTACACTGACATTTAAATGAATCGTTGAAAATTCTAATCATTTCCCATCATGGATGTATTAGTTTGTAGACCTTTTCAAATTCGCATGGATTGTTTTGCAAGATGTCAATTGCCAGTTCAGTGAGGAATCATATTTCTTTCTTTTCTCTGTTTAGTTCTTTCTCCATCAAACCTTATCATCCAGGACGAAGACAAACTAAACGAATACACACACACACACACACACACACACACACACACACACACACACACACACACGAAAAAAAGGAAGAAATTAGCAAGGTTAATTCCTTCACTTAGAAATAAGCTGATGTAGTAAGACTCAGATGTCTAAAACAATTTTTCAAAAAAGAATTTAGATCCCGAAATCTACAGATTTTTATATACTCTATCAATACTATTGTAAACTCGTGATCAATTCCTTTACTTTACGCAGACAAGGAATACCGGGAATAATATGAGTAGGAGGTTACAGAATATGGAATGTCATACAAATGTGGACGAAAGCTTCGTCACAAACTAAACACTGGCGTACAGTGCCGCCTGAGATTGTGGAGAAGACTTCAGTACATTTCAAACAAAAGGAGGCAATTTGCTTAATGAGAATGATCATCTGCGCTAAAGTTTTTCGAGTATAATCTTACGCGCATATATCAACTCTCTCTCTCTCTCTCTCTCTCTCTCTCTCTCTCTCTCTCTCTCTCTCTCTCTCTCTCTTTCTCCAGAGCAACGGATGAGGTCCCTCTTCCCTTGTGCATCCAAAAGCGCTAAACAGATTAGAATGTTTCTACTCCTTTCCCCCCACCAAAATTCCATGTCAGTGTCTTATCTGTACAGTGCTAGATGGTGTTTCTTCAGTCCTGTTTCCCAGGCGGCTGATGTGCCGTACGTAGCGAGTGGTGTGAATCCTTCCGCTTTACTATCTTGTCTCTTTTTAAAGACAACGAGAATGTCGGACATTATCATTGCCTTCCTGCAAGCAACATCGTCAAAGAGCGTTAAGTCTTCCGTTATCCGGCTTCTCTGTATGTCCTCATATATTCTCTCGTATCTCTGTTTTTCTCTCCCTATCAAAGAACATTAATTTTTTCATCCCTGTCTCCTGCATAGCTTTCGCAGAACGGACAATTAAAAACAAAAACCAATATTCATGGATCTACTGTCAAAGCGGAGTTGATCCACACAGGTTCATCTGTTTCCTGTACACCTTTAATGCCAAGAACTTAAAAGAACTCATCGCGATCTGAATCTACCTTATCCGTAATTGAATTTCAAACACAGTTTGACCCACGATCACATGTAAGTCATGATGATTATAAGCCTGACATCAGGACATGGTCAGGTTGCTGTAGGATCTGCCTCAAGCATCGTCGTGATGACGTATTGCTACAACTGAACAAACACAGTGACTCTTGTACAAAGGTGGACGTAGAGTTTAGCGCTCGCTAACATGAACTTCCCACTATGAATCTGTCAGCCGTGCATGGTGGGTGTGGAGGTAGTCATCCACTGACTTCTATGTAGCCTCCCTAACTACGTGTATCATTAGACTTGGTTTATGATTTTGTCTTTATATCCTCTCACAACACGAGCGGTAGTTGTAAGACCTAACGCGTAACACTGACCACACTATATAGTGGCTGACCGGGTAACATCTAAGTGTAGATTCAGACTCGTTCTTAAAATCTTTTAAATATCCAACATTTTGTTTCTCTTATGTTTTACTCGTTTTCATTTTTATGATTGGGTGAATCTGGTGCAAAAAAGAAAAAAAAAAAAATTCGGATTAACAAAAACATATCGAGATTCATTGTGCTAACGAGAAACATATATTTCTGCGTACATCTATCTGCTTCTTGCATTCAGACTTTTGTACACAGTCTATCTATTACGTGTGACCTTCATTTTCTATCCGCACTTCCAAGTTCATGTACAAAATATTTCCATTGTATACCATTGCCAATCCTTCCTCTAACGTCATTTGAAATATCCCTCTCCCTAAATCGATTCTCCCACTGTATCTATCTATCTCTTCCGTGGTCTTAAGGAAGCAGCACAGCAGTGTATTTAACTGTACTGCTGTATATCTCTCTGATCAACCTATCATCTGTAATGCTTTCTACATGACCTTAACATTAAGAGGAATTCGTCCAAACACCTGTCTAATGACTTCCTCACACCACAATCTTACATCTATGGTCCAGCTCTCCTCCTCTTTCTGATCTAATATGTACATAAGCTGCTCACCTCTACTGGACTTGACCTTGACCTATCCTGACCCGTATGGCCTTGGGTTTCACATCTGTACCTCAGACAAGTACTCCCTCTCGCAAACTTCTTGCACCACATAATCGATCATTTCAATTACAAGAGTTGTCGGGGATCCTCCAATTTTCCTTTCTTTCAAGATTCTTCCTCTCAACCTAAACTTTCGCACTATCATCCTCACAGAACTTCCCTCCTAAGTACGTAAACTCATCCACAACTTTCAGTTCTTCACACTTCATCCCTGTATTACGCCGTGACAGCCTCCTTTTTTTTTCTTCGAACAAGATCTATCATTTAACTTGATGATCGAGTTTACGCGGTATTTGCTAACGTCAGAAAGTACCATCACTCCTCGTCTGTTGGTGAAGCACACTCTCAACGCCGCCTTTGCCGCATAAGAACCATGGAGGGAAAGACTCATAGAAACTGTATCCTATATGGTAAAAGGTACAAGCCTGTGTTATAAGCATTTATGAATAATGAATGAAGACTGAACATTTGCATCAAATAACGAGGAATACAGAGATACACTTTAATGATACAGAACTAAATATCTGATAACGACAAATTCAGTTATGAAATGTAGTTTCCAGTTATATTAATCAGTTACACATCAAAACTGACATTTAAGAGTAAGAAACTATAGTCCAGACACCATATTTGTACAGACTGTTTTCGTTTCAGTTGAGATAAATTTTGAGTGGGTTCTACAAATCCTACCACATACTACAATCTCTAGATAGGTCGTTTTCTTTGAAATTACCGTCAAAACGCCTTAAATGTAAACGTGAGGATTAATAATTCCTCTTAGATTACATCATTTCACTGAGGTGAACTTCAGACCTAGACTGCAGACAGTGTGTTGCAATATTGCCGATAAAAGACGAGATGTCAACATGGTATATCATCCTGACGACAGGTGGCTCAGGTGCGTGAAGGTATATCAGTCACTTACTGACTATTAATAACTCCAGCAGGATGATTGTCAATTTATTACAGCAGGTGAGCAGAGTGATAATTCAAGCACGTCAGGATGATATACCACTACTGAGTGCTTGAATTATCACTCTGCTCACCTGCTGTAATAAATTGACAATCATCCTGCTGGAGTTATTAATAGTCAGTAAGTGACTGATATACCTTCACGCACCTGAGCCACCTGTCGTCAGGATGATATACCATGTTATACTGGGAATAATCCATTCTTCAAGGATAGTTAGTCCAAAGGTCATCTATGGGTAGATACCCTCTGAGGTCTGCATAAATGCATTGTGCATATCTACTAAATACGCTGTGAGGAAAGTCTTGAATCCACAGTTCATCACCTCCTAACACGCAAGTCTATCTTGACGGTAAAAACAAAGACATATGTTATTATGGAGCAGCTAAATAGCCACAGAAAAAAATCTTTCATCTAGTGCAAGGCCTTGGTCCTTCGAAGAAGGTGGAGACAAATGTATTCAGCTCATGGTCCAGCCGTATCTAAGTGGGTCAGGGGTTTCTGCCTTAGGCTGCTGAGGTATTGCATGTGTCATTATTTATTTCCAATTACCCATTTTCACTGTATGGGGAGGTAGCTTTGACACTTGAGGGACTCCATCTCTTGAACCTGTTCAAACTTCTACATGCTTTCCACGCGACCAGTTTCGTCGCTCAATATACACTATCCATCCACTACTCTACGATATAAAAGTATTTCGCTTCATGTGTTCTCACAAGTTTTTGTGAATTTCATATTATGTCCAAAGGTTGTAATATCCTTGCACATTTCGAAGAACTGTTCACTGTCTACTCTAACAAGTTCGACTTATAAGTTAGAGACACCGACCAGGTCAACATGGTGGGCAAATTCAATGCTTTTAACTTTCCCCTACAACTGATCTCTTTTGATTCTCGTACCGCAAACATATTCAGGTAGGAGTACAATCCCTCTGGCAAGTCATTCAACATATATCAGCAAAAGGTCCTAGAACAGGTCCCTGAGGCACGCCACTGGTGACTTTAACCCATTATGAAGATGCTCCTGCAACATTCGTCCTTTGACCGTTCCACGAAGATATCCATCAAAGTCTCCCTTATATTCCTACCTGAAAATTCAACTCGCGTACGTTGCCGTGCCATACGCTCTCTGGCGGTCGAGATGCAGAGAATCCGTCAGTTTGCGTCTAGAACGGAGGAGTTCACTCTCTCATCACAAATAAAAGAGGTTCTATAAACAGAGTTTTCTTTCCTGAGACCGTGCTGTCTCTTACTTGGGTAGTTTCTCCTTTTCATGTAATAATTTCTCTTTTTTTTATGTTGGAGGTTCTAGTGGTGGACAAAAGTCCATATCAAGGCAGGGGCTTAATTGACATATAAAGAGGTTAATGAAAGGGAAAAGAAAGACAAGGAAAATCATTCACGAATTGTGGAGGAATAGAAAAAACTGTCGTCTTAAATGTATCAGGTCATAGTTATTGGGAAAGACATGAGGTACAGAGTCCAAAGCTTCGACATGTAAGGAGAGAATCAGTCATCAAAACGGCCCACCTTTAAGTTGCTAGTGGTCACACAGTAATCATGAGACGCAGCAGCGTGCCGAGTATTACATGGGCTAGCTAGTGGTGGGGGCACACAAGCAGCTAGCTCTCAGAAGCAAAAACCAAAGTATAACCTATTGAAGAGGGAACGTGAACTAACATAACTGAAGTTATATTTCATATTCGGTTCGAAGCATTTCTCATTCGGGTTCGATACCTTGTATGCATTTGCATGTGATTCTCTCAACATGAAGACAATCCTCCCTTTCTCATGGAGCTCCTCTATCCTCTCCAGCTTATACTGTCACATTCCCAATTTAAGAAAACTGCCCACACTCACAAAAAGGAATGAACCTATACATACTCGCTGACAGTTTCGAAAACTTTCCATTAGGTCATTGTAAAAGTCCGAGAAACCAGAAACGAGCTAATTACTCGTAAAGCTCTTTGTTCTATTTAGCTTGTAAACAATTTCTGGCCCAGCGACCTGACACCTACAGATAATGAAATTTTGTCACCTTTCAAGACCCAACAAGTACATCATGTTGATATAGAAACGTAGACACTTTTAGGGAATTAACTTGGACTGAGGTCTGTCATCTAAGACGCTATCATGAGTAGATGCATCTACCTGTGAGATTAGAAAGCGGGAACACGATGAAAATATCGTTGGTTTGATTTTAATGTTCTAAAAACTATCATATCCAGAAACGGTGCTGAAGGAAAACGGCTTCTACGCAGAATTGGTTCAAATGGATTAAATGACAGGCAGAAACTTGTTACAAAATGTTTGAAAAAGCCTCGACAATACATCGAAGAAGATATAAAGAAATGAAAACTCCCGATTAGAGTTCAAATTTTTTGTCCAAATTTTGCATATCTCCAGATCTGACTGTCACATGCATGTACACGTTATCTGGGTTATTAACTGTTGCTTTACCTTTATGAAATTTGGTAGAAAAATATTCTATACAGAATTTTTCATTACCATCTAACGATACTGATCATCTCGTCACGGACTAATGAATAACAAAAATGTCTGTCTATTCTTCTCTGTCCACGACTGCTATAATATGTTAAGAATTAAAAAAAAAAGATAGCTTTTTCGATGCTCTAAAACCATTACTCTATCTGACTGTCTCTGAATTTTGTATTGTATCATGGGGAAATTTCTGGTTCCCACGTGACATGTGTCTGATTACATTTTTTTTGGATAGAAGACCATATTTGCCTTATAAATTCAATATAGAACCCTTTTCATAGGATGAAACGAGTATAGTTGACCCGTAATTTAATTTGAATTCAAAATTTCCTTTGCGTTCTATAGTTTTCTCTTAGAACGAGTTTTTCTTAACCTGGGATAAATTTCTGCTGAAGAATTTGACGCGGCTTAGATTTTTCTATTGTGAGTAAATCCAAGATCGAGTGTATCTCTCCCTTTAATTTTCTTTTTCCAGAGGATCTTCCATTATTAACAGGGAAGTTAGAGGTTCCAGCCTTTAATTCTCACCCCGGATAGGCTGGGGAGAGGAGGCGAGTGCTACAACTAGGCATCACAAAATCTGTAGCGTTTGTTAAAATGTGTTATAACATAATACTGGTTTGGTGGATTTCAGGAAATTGTTAAAATGTGTTATTGCATAATACAGATGTGCTGGATTTCAGGATATTCGAGAGGCATGTTTTTTCCGCTCAGAACAAACATTTTCCTTTTTATTTAGGATTATACGTTTTCTGATATAGTTGAGAACGTACGTTCTCTGATATAGTTGAGAATATGCGTTCTCTGATGTAGTTCTAAATACCACCCCTCAGATACCTCTGTTTATGCCCCTGGTTTCATTACTCGCCTGCCACGTGAGCAGCCAGGGCCTTCACATCAGCTGAGGAGGAATCCTTCCGTTGAAACATGGGCAACATAAAGGTGCTTCAGGTACTCATCCCAATTGCTTTCCGCTCATCAACATCGAACTCGAGACGTCGTCCATCAGCAGTAGCTCAAACCTAATCTGGTTTTCTTGGCTTAGAGTGGAGCTCAGTTTTTCCGGAGTTCGGAGGCAGTTAAGAGCAGAAAATACTTTCTCACCATCGACTCATCTCTCACGCCTCTCTTTATGAGCCCTCAAAATTGGACAGTTACTCGATGCAGGAGCGCCTTGTACACTTGTACAATGTCAGACACTCTAGCAGCGATGTTCTCCAGTACAGACCAAATCTCTCGTAACTTCCGTTTCATAACGACGTAAATGCGTTCGTTTCCTCCGAGAAAAATCTCAGGCTGTTGGATTCCGTTTTATCTTCTGTTATGTTTAGTGCTTTGGTCTGGCAGAGGCTGGAGTCACTTCCTGTTAAATAACAGACTCAGGTTTCTTTCATCATTGCATACATGGTAATGACAATACCCTATACCAGCATTGCATCTACTGATGATCTTATCTCAGAAAACCTTTCGTAACGTCTGAAAAACAGTCGGTATGTGAAGACATCTTCGGGTGCTAACAGTCTACGACACATTGGCTTAACATGTGCCATAATGTTACGCATGGATTTATTTCAGATAACGATCAGACATGAAATATCATGTAATGAATAGCAAACCATTCAATCATGTGACTATTTCAGTAATAAGAGTGGATCTGAACCGGCAACATTTTGACCCAGGTTCCTCGATCCCGTATATAAGGTGTGGAATACGTATTGTTCTCACCAACGAAAACGGCCATGTCTTTGCTAAATATCTTATATCGTGTATTCCATAAGTGTTTTAGGAAAGACAAGGATTAGTTAGTCTTACAATAGAAATTATATATATTAATGAACTGTCTGGTTAGTGAACACACTTAGCACGGGCCAACCCTGAGTTTGGCTCGCATAGGTTCGAGTCCAGGGAGTAACAGTCGACCCAAACCCAACCTAGGAGTTCATCCCTCCCTCGGGCCTGGAAGATGAAATATGGATCTATCATAGGCTGATATGTGTGTGTGTGTGTGTGTGTGTGTGTGTGTGACAGAGAGAGAGAGAGAGAGAGAGAGAGAGAGAGAGAGAGAGAGAGAGAGAGAGAGAGACTCCTGTGGTAAGAAGTAAATAATTATTGAGTAAATGAGTTTACTTTGATTAGGGCATTCAATTGCCCGTGTAGTTTCATCTAACGTTAACACATACACACAGACACACAGACACACACACACACACACACACATATATATATATATATATATATATATATATATATATATATATATATATATCTCACCAGATGGTTTCATTTGCCCACTGTAGTACCACTCTGTTAACGTTTCTCTTTGATGTGGAAAGTTTGTTATACACATGAAATGGCTATTGGAAGACCAGAACGTTCATTTTGATATCAAAATGTCTTTAATTTCGTGACGAAATTTACGAAAGAACAAAAGTGTAGTCAAGTTCTCACTAGCAAATGGGTGATTGTTTTTTCTGTATATTAATTTTCCTGGCTTATCTTACTGCAAGTAACTGAAAAGAATTGTTAACAGTACCCCTTTTTTATGCTGGTATCGTTGAGTATTGCCTGAATCGGTCTCCTGGCCACATATTTGGATGGCCTTCTTGATATAAAGGGAATAAAGTTAACTCTGGCAGACAAGTCCATGGTGTTTGATGCCAACATGGTGAAGGATCGCGATACAGTCATTAGTGCATGATGTCCACCACCTTCTGTTGCCATAGTATCATTCCGTTACTCAAGTAACACCCCCTGTTACTTCCCGTACTATTCTCCGTCACGTTAGTAGCATCCTTTGTTACTTTAGTATCCCTGTTACTTTAGTATTATACCGTATAGAATTAGTAACATGACTTACATTAGTAGCTTCCCCTGTTACTCTAGTAGCATTCCGTTACTTTAGTACTATCCCCTGTTACTAAGTAGTTTCTCATTTTACTTTAGCACCATTTCCAAGTACTTCATTATCATATACCATATTTCTAGTAACTTCCTATTACTTTAGTACAACAGGAATCAACAGACGTGTATGTTCTCGTAATCATTAAGAAAAAAAGAAGTTAGATCCGTTCCTCTGTTTTCAGAAAGTATGCGATAGATACAGTGTTCTCCTGCACATGATCATTTTCCCCAAGGAGAAATTACAAGCTTGACTGTCTTTTACGTAGAAAAAGATTGCTTGTTAGATTATTTTTCATCCAAATCCAGAAAGGTCCAGATCTCTGTTCTGAACCCACGAGATCGTCAAACATCATCGTCACAAGTGCAGAGTGTCACTGGCCCTTTATAGAGCGTCGGAAGCACTCTTGTCTGAGACAAATGTTGGATCTTATGATGATTTCTGCAGATGTTGAAGATGGCACTTTCCTACGCTCCAGCAAAGAGACATTTTGGAGTCTGAAGAACTATTAGAATCATCTTTTTCTTTTATATTAATCTTGGAAATATATATTATCAGTTGTAGGGAAAGCCACTATTTCTCTATAATTAATAAACAATATATCAATAAGACGAGTCTGAATCTAACCACTTGATCAGTTCCTCACATAATGTTCCTCCCAGCCTCTTTTACTGTCTTAGGTGTGGCAGAAGTACAGTCGAGGGCAAGAGTAACCGCGGTAGGATCTGAAGACTCAAGTCCCGACATGCGTCTGGTCAAAACTGTACCTAGTCTTGTGTCTGACCCGTCCATCGAAACAGAAGGCCTCGGTACAACTTTGTTCAGGCGTGTCACAAGAATTTTGAGCGGGATTGTATATGCCTTCCAACATGTCCGCTGATATAGTTCCACTCCAGTGCTTTTGCCTTCGTCTTTAATAACCGAGCGACGCAGAGAGAATTGCTTTTATTTCCCTTTTTGCTGTTACATTTTGCAGTTTCTGTCCTGTGTTCATCACGATATTCTGTCATAGTAACTCTAATATCCTCGACAGAGTTGGAATATTTTACAAAGGGGTTTCTCATCGAGTGCTATAAAGCTTATGAATAAAACAGCCATGTACTTCGTCGTATAGAGAATCCTGAACCGTGAGTCTACTGTTCTTTTTATTCATGTTTGTGGCATTCACTCGCATTCACTCACACCATAACGTACGTCGATAACAGACTTCCGCACAACAAGAATTATGAAATGTAATGAAAATCATTTCAAAACCCTTTCTAATTCAATCATGTTTAGGATCATAGTAAAAATGTAGTCATGTCATACTTGTGGACGCTCGAAGAGTTACATGAATCAGGCTTTCCACTTCCTCGAAAAAATCTATTATTCTCTTTCGTTCCTCATTACCTCACTTTGTCTTTAGCCTTTTGCAGTAACGTCTGGCTTCGATAAGCACCATTATCCATGACTGGAGCCTTCGAATGAAATAGAGATAAGAGGAATTAAGTAGAAAAAATCCTTAGGATACCTTACGCAACGGCTGTAAATTAATCATTTTCATCTATTTCGACTTCAAAACAAACAGGTCATACAGTGTGTTTCGTGGTCTGTAGAGAAGCAAAGTTATTTACAAGCCAACTGTCTATCGGAAGCAAGATGTGGAATGCAAAAATTTCTTTTTTTTTATGTTAACGGAGGCGGCACGGGTAGCTAGGGCCCTAATCAAGTCCATCCCATTAGATTCAAGCAACATAGATATAGTATAAGAACAGGACTAGAATTAAATGCCTTGTTTAATTACGTTAAAAACTATGATCATTGTACTGAGTGGAGTAATGCCATCTCAGTTATTAACTCTAACTCCAGTACCACGAGGAATATCAGTGAATCTTCTATTATCAATTACACAAAGAATTATAACCTTAATATCAGTGAATGCCCATTCAAATTGGATAGCTATATTGTTGATAGAATTTGTAAACAATTCCTCTTCTTGTCCACATAATAAATTAGTGATACACTCGTTGTCTGTCTTGGACAATCACTTGTTTACCAATTGGCGTCCTAGCTACATCTCTTCGTTGTATATCAACTGACGTATATTTCTTGTATTTCCCCTGATGATGTGATTATTACACGAAAGTGCACTTGGGAACTTATCATGTTTCATTTCATATATATATATATATATATATATATATATATATATATATATATATATATATATATATATATATATATATATATATATATATATATTTATATAAATATATATATATAAATATATATATATATATATATATATATATATATATATATATATATATATATATATATATATATTTATCTATTTTGCTTTGTCGCTGTCTCCCGCGTTAGCGAGGCAGTGCAAGGAAACAGACGAAAAAATGGCCCAACCCACCCACATACACATGTATATACATACATGTCCACACACGCAAATATACATACCTATACATCTCAACGTATACATATATATACACACACAGACATATACATATATACACATGTACATAATTCATACTGTCTGCCTGTATTTATTCCCATCGCCACCCCGCCACACATGAAATAACATCCCCCTCCCTCCGCATGTGCTCGAAGTAGCGCTAGGAAAAGACAACATAGGCCACATTCGTTCACACTCAGTCTCTAGCTGTCATGTAATAATGCACTGAAGCCACAGCTCCCTTTCCACATCCAGGCCCCAGAAAACTTTCCATGGTTTACCCCACACGCTTCACATGCCCTGGTTCAATCCACTGACAGCACGTCGACCCCGTTATACGACATCGTTCCAATTCACTCTATTCCTTGCACGCCTTTCATCCTCCTGCATGTTCAGGCCCCGATCACTCAAAATCTTTTTCACTCCATCTTTCCACCTCCAATTTGGTCTCCCACTTCTCCTCGTTCCTTGTACCTCTGACACATATATTATCTTGGTCAATCTTTCCTCACTCATTCTCTCCATGTGACCAAACCATTTCAATACACCCTCCTCTGCTCTCTCAACCAAACTCTTTTTATTACCACACATCTCTCTTACCCTATTATTACTTACTCTATCAAACCACCTCACACCATACACTGTCCTCAAACATCTCATTTCCAGCACATCCACCCTCCTGCGCACAACTTTATCCATAGCCCATGCCTCGCAACCATATAACATTGTTGGAACCACTTTTCCTTCAAACATACCCATTTTCGCTTTCCGAGATAATGTTCTCGACTTCCACACATTCTTCAACGCCCCCAGAACTTTCGTCCCCTCCCCCACCCTATGATTCACTTCCGCTTCCATGGTTCCATCCGCTGCTAAATCCACTCCCAGATATCTAAAACACTTCACTTCCTCCAGTTTTTCTTCATTCAAACTTACCTCCCAATTGACTTGTCCCTCAACCCTACTGTACCTAATAACCTTGCTCTTATTCACATTTACTCTCAGCTTTCTTCTTTCACACACTTTACCAAACTCAGTCACCAGCTTCTGCAGTTTCTCACACGAATCAGCCACCAGCGCTGTGTCATCAGCGAACAACAACTGACTCACTTCCCAAGCTCTTTCATCCACAACAGACTGCATACTTGCCCATCTTTGCAAAACTCTTGCATTCACCTTCCTAACAACCCCATCTATAAACAAATTAAATAGGGGTTAGTGAGAGGACAAGAGCAAGGGAAGGAGTAGCACTACTCCTGAAACAGGAGTGGTGGGAGTATGTGATAGAGTGTAAGTAAACTCTAGATTGATATGGGTAAAACTGAAAGTGGATGGAGAGAGATCGGTGATTACTGGTGCATATGCACCTGGGCATGAGAAGAAAGATCATGGGGGGCAAGTGTTTTGGGAGCAGCTGAGTGAGTGTGTTAGTACTTTTGATGCACGAGACCGGGTTATAGTGATAGGTGATTTGAATGCAAAGGTGAGTAATGTGGCAGGTGAGGGAATAATTGGTGTACATGGGGTGTTCAGTGTGGTCAATGTAAATGGTGAAGAGCTTGTAGATTTATGTGCTGAAAAAGGAATGGTGATTGGGAATACCTGGTTTAATAAGAGAAGTATACATAAGTATACGTATGCAAGTAGGAGAGATGGCCAGAGAGCGTTATTGGATTACGTGTTAATTGATAGGCGCGCGAAAGAGAGACTTTTGGATGTGAATGTGCTGAGAGGTGCAACTGGAGGGATGTCTCATCATTATCTTGTGGAGGCGAAGGTGAAGAATTGTAGAGGTTTTCAGAAAAGAAGAGAGACTGTTGGGGTGAAGAGAGTGGTGAGAGTAAGTGAGCTTGGGAAGGAGACTTGTTTGAGGAAGTACCAGGAGAGAATGATTACAGAATGAAAAAAGGTGAGAACAAAGGAGGTAAGGGGAGTGGGGGAGGAATGGGATGCATTTAGGGAGGCAGTGAGGGCTTGCGCAAAAGATGCTTGTGGCACGAGAAGCGTGGGAGGTGTGCAGATTAGAAAGCGTAATTAGTGGTGGGATGAAGAAGTGAGAGTATTAGTGAAAGAGAAGAGAAAGGCACTTGGACGATTTCTGCAGGGAAAGAATGCAAATGAGTGGGAGATGTATAAAAGAAAGAGGCAGGAGGTCAAGAGAAAGGTGCAAGAGGTAAAAAAGATGGCAAATGAGAGTTGGGGTGAGAGAGTATCATTAAATTTTAGGGAGAATAAAAAGATGTTTTGGAAGGAGGTAAATAAAGTGCGTTAGACAAGGGAACAAATTGGAACTTCAGTTAAGGGGGCTAATGGGGAGGTGATAACAAGTAGTGGTGATGTGAGAAGGAGATGGAGTGAGTATTTTGAAGGTTTGTTGAATGTGTTTGATGATAGAGTGGCAGATATAGGGTGTTTTGGTCGAGGTGGTGTGCAAAGTGAGAGGGTTAAGAAAAATGATTTGGTAAACAGAGAAGAAGTAGTAAAAGCTTTGCGGAAGATGAAAGCCGGCAAGGGAACGGGTTTGGATGGTATTGCAGTGGAATCTATTAAAAAAGGGGGTGACTGTATTGTTGACTGGTCGGTAAGGTTATTTAATGTATGTATGATTCATGGGGAGGTGCCTGAGGATTAGCGGAATGCTTGCATAGTGGCATTGTACAAAGGCAAAGGGGACAAAGGTGAATGCTCAAATTACAGAGGTATAAGTTTGTTGAGTATTCCTTGTAAATTATATGGGAAGGTATTGATTGAGAGGGTGAAGGCATGTACAGAGCATCAGATTGGGGAAGAGCAGTGTGGTTTCAGAAGTGGTAGAGGATGTGTGGATCAGGTGTTTGCTTTGAAGAATGTATATGAGAAATACTTAAAAAAGCAAATGGATTTGTATGTAGCATTTATGGATCTGGAGAAGGCATATGATAGAGTTGAGAAAGATGCTCTGTGGAAGGTATTAAGAATATATGGTGTGGGAGGTAAGTTGTTAGAAGCAGTGAAAGTTTTTATCGAGGATGTAAGGCATGTGTACGTGTAGGAAGAGAGGAAAGTGACTGGTTCTCAGTGAATGTAGGTTTGCGGCAGGGGTGTGTAATATATATATATATATATATATATATATATATATATATATATATATATATATATATATATATTCTCACATGAATCAGCCACCAGCGCTGTATCATCAGCGAACAACAACTGACTCACTTCCCAAGCTCTCTCATCCCCAACAGACTTCATACTTGCCCCTCTTTCCAAAACTCTTGCATTTACCTCCCTAACAACCCCATCCATAAACAAATTAAACAACCATGGAGACATCACACACCCCTGTGCTGGTGACTGAGTTTGGTAAAGTGTGTGGAAGAAGAAAGTTAAGAGTAAATGTGAATAAGAGCAAGGTTATTAGGTACAGTAGGGTTGAGGGTCAAGTCAATTGGGAGGTGAGTTTGAATGGAGAAAAACTGGAGGAAGTGAAGTGTTTTAGATATCTGGGAGTGGATCTTGCAGCGGATGGAACCATGGAAGCGGAAGTGGATCATAGGGTGGGGGAGGGGGCGAAAATTCTGGGGGCCTTGAAGAATGTGTGGAAGTCGAGAACATTATCTCGGAAAGCAAAAATGGGTATGTTTGAAGGAATAGTGGTTCCAACAATGTTGTATGGTTGCGAGGCGTGGGCTATGGATAGAGTTGTGCGCAGGAGGATGGATATGCTGGAAATGAGATGTTTGAGGACAATGTGTGGTGTGAGGTGGTTTGATCGAGTGAGTAACGTAAGGGTAAGAGAGATGTGTGGAAATAAAAAGAGCGTGGTTGAGAGAGCAGAAGAGGGTGTTTTGAAGTGGTTTGGGCACATGGAGAGAGTGAGGAAAGATTGACCAAGAGGATATATGTGTCGGAGGTGGAGGGAACGAGGAGAAGAGGGAGACCAAATTGGAGGTGGAAAGATGGAGTGAAAAAGATTTTGTGTGATCGGGGCCTGAACATGCAGGAGGGTGAAAGGAGGGCAAGGAATAGAGTGAATTGGAGCGATGTGGTATACCGGGGTTGACGTGCTGTCAGTGGATTGAATCAAGGCATGTGAAGCGTCTGGGGTAAACCATGGAAAGTTGTGTAGGTATGTATATTTGCGTATGGGACGTATGTATATACATGTGTATGGGGGGGGGGGGTTGGGCCATTTCTTTCGTCTGTTTCCTTGCGCTACCTCGCAAACGCGGGAGACAGCGACAAAGTATAAAAAAAAAAATATATATATATCTATATATATGCCTGAGCCAGGTACCCATTTTATCGACCAACCTATAGGGGTGGATGAATAGCTGAGTTGACCCTGGATCGACTGCCGTAACCAGGATTCAAATTTATGCGCTCGACCTTGGGCGGCCTATAAATGTTTCACGGTTAGGAACGCTAATCACTACACCACGGGGGTCCATATGTTATCATTAACCATATAACATCCGATGCCCTCAGAGAGCTATCTATCTCAGGACTAGTTTTTAGTAGCTCAAAACTAGCAACAACTATCTCAGTCTCAAATACAACTATCTCAACATCAGATAACAAAATCCCATTCCTAGATATAACTAGCTCTGTACTTAATATAATCAGCTATTAACAGCTAATCTAATACTAGGTGCAACCATCCCACTACTAGGAACAGCTATCCAAGTACTAGATACAGCCGTCCTATAAGGTACAAACCTAGATTACTAGATACAGCCATCCCAGTACCAGATGCAACCATCCCAGTACCAGGTACAACCATCCTAGTACTAGACGCAACCCTCCCAGTACTAGAAACAACCATTCCCAGGTACAATGACTGCAGGAGGTAATGTTAAAAGTCCATGCACGTGCGTCCCCACTCCTGAGGTCCATGGTTCCTCTGGCCAGTATAATCCCTCACTTTACCCCTCCATCAGGCTCTAGATCTCTCCTCCCGCGTTCTCCTCCTCCGACCACCGCATCGCACTCATTATAACCTCCCTTTGGCCCACCTTCCTCTGGTCGCTGAAGGCCTGCAGACTTGCGTGCATACGGTGTCATGCAGCACAAGCAGGGTAATCATTCATCTCTCCCACGCACGTGCGTCATCATCACCATGACGACAATCAGAGGGGTGGCATAACGAGGAGGGAACGACAGATTACAGGGGAAAAGGAAAACGACATCGCTGTGTATAGAAGCTGCGACACCATGATCCTTTCAGAAATTCCCGCGCCCGCAGCTAAACGTCAGAAAACGAGACATTCTGCAAGGATGTGAAGCTTGAAGATTAGCTTTCACTTACCGTCACCACTAGTCAGACGAAGCTTGAAATGAGGAACTATCAAAGTAGAAATAGATATTAGTAGATTATGATGTCAGTTCTGTTGTCCAGGAGATTGGAACTGCTCATTTTCATTTCCAAGGAAATCAAACTGGTTTCGGCATGTTTACGTAATTGACAAACTTCGAATAACACGTAAAATGTTTCAGGATCTATAATCTATATCTATCCCATCAACAAGCTCGACCGACGACACAGCAAACAACCCACCCGACCATACATAGTCATGACGTCATTAAGCAAGGATACCTAATCTTCAGGCTTGATAATTAAGAATCTAATATTTCTAGATTAATGTGAAAGCGTAAAACTTAAACTTTTAAAGAAAAGTTAAATGAGGAGCTGAGAGATTCTGATAAGACTGTCCAAGGTTATATCCAGGTCATGTAGAGATATTTGAAGACTGTATTTACAGGTTCCGCTTCGAAGAAATGTGGCACCATAAGAATAAGTTGTGAGAAGAGAGGAACAGAATGGTGGACAGAAGATTTAGATGAGATGAGGAAACAGTTCAGTGTTCTAAAGTGCAGTGATAAATACAGGACAAACATTGAAGAAAAATGTCTTGAATAGGAAATTTAAGAAGTTGGGGCATATAAAAAAGAAAAAGAAAAAAAGGATTTCGCAGAAAAAAATGTTGAATTTCTGATGGAAATTAAAGCATTTCAGAGATAAACTAGTCCGTAAGTGTCCAACAGACAAGTGTTTGAGACTATTTGTGACTAAGGATTGTGAAAATACTGTAAAATAATGATTAAGGACAATGGTAAAGATATACAGAAATTAGTAAGGAATAACTGAAGGTTAGATTGTGCAAAACAGATACAAGTGAGACAAGAACTAGACGCAAGAGTTGAGGAGATCAGCTGTACTTCTAAAAGCTAGAAAGATTCGAGTATTGATAGAGTGAGATATGAGGTGGTGAAGCATGGGGGTAGAGCTGCTGGGGAACGGATCTGAAAAACGCGTATGTCCTCATGAGAAAGTCATTCTGTGCTTGGTCACTAGACGGAAAGGCGTTCACTCCCCCGCAAAAGAAGAGAGAAAAGATATGTACGAATGACAAAGGGAGTATTACATGCCAGGGCTGTTGGCAAGGTATACGGCAGGAATGGATTAATCGTCTTCAAAGGACTACCAAACTATTGTACGTTACGAGCAAAGGTGGGTTTAGAAAGGGGAAATGGTGTATAGACTAAATTTTTACGGTTAAACAAGTGATGAAAAGAAATCTACAGAAAAAGTGGAAACGTGACAAGTATTCATATGAATTTGAAAATTGCTTATGATAAAGTTTGTATGGAATGACTCTGTGAAGCCTTTATTCAGTCTAATGTGTACAGAAAACTTCTAAATGTTGCTAAGAGCATTCTGTACAGTGGAGGTAATACTAATTGAGACAGTATTGTGGATATGATTGACTAGTTCAAAATAAATGAGGGACTATGTAATGCTAACATTTTTCACCACGATTTGGATGAAATATTTCGTGAAACAAGAGTGTGACAAGCTGATTGACTGTTGGGAACAGCAAAAACCATTGTGGAATACGACGGTCATGCTAACCCAGTTGTGTATTAATGACGTTTTGTCTGTTATTCAGAAAAGGAGTTGGGAAACAATGAGTCGCTTTGATGACGTTCGAAGAATGATGATGGCGAATGAAGAAAGTAAGAACAACATTGCCGTTTTCTGAATAATATCTGAAAAGAAAACGATGGGAAGTCTCAGTGTGACTGATATTCGTATGAATAAAAGAAAAGGTTTCAATAGTGTCAGTGAGTTGTGGTATCACGGGAGTGTGATGATCAGTGAGGACTGGGAGCAAGAAATAAGAGTACAAACGGGAGAAGAATTTAAGGTGTGATGAGGGAATGGGGAAAAAAGTTAGTAGATTGTGTAAGAAACTTTTACGATGATAAATCTTGACACTGTGTTTACAACTGACCTATGAGTGGTCGACCCGCATCAGCACGATTATTTTTCTTTCCTTTTTTTTATATATATATTTTTTTAAGCAGGCCAGTTTGATCCCCTAAGCACGTTGGTGGGATCCTTTCGAACAATGATACGACCCTTGGGTCAGGTCAAAGGTTACGCCATCATACCCAAGGATCAAACTGTCGTGTTCAAGCGGTTAAATGCTATAATGTATGTTGACCACACAGACAAAGTCGGTTCATCATTCACAATCTAAAATACGGACAGAATCCTGAGAGGACTTTACCAAGTACGTGTCCCCAAGCACAAGGACAAGGACGTAGCTGACAGGCAACCAGTTCACAGCCAATCAACGGACTTAAGGTATGACGTACGGTTGATATTATGTATTCCCTTAACTGCAAATAACATACAGAATATCATTGAGAATACTAAGCTGGATCTGATGTATCTTGAATTTGTAAATTTAGAAGTAGAATTTGATTCAGAATTTTAGCCAGAATGCTTAGAGTATAATGATAGTTAGCATAAGAATAACGTTACCACAGACGGTTGGATCACGAACTAAAATCTGGCGCTTCACCCGAGCAACAAGATCATTTCCACACCCCAGACACGTTACTCCCACATTTAAGGTTTAGTTTCGTTGATTCTGTTACCCCAGTTTCGTATTCCTTCAACAGTTATACTGAAAGTTTGATGTTTTTTTGTGATACACACAACACAACCGCATTTATTCACGATACTTTTTTGAGAAAATTCTCTAGAATTGGAATGTTCGTTCAGATCAAGAGCAACGATGCTCACGAATCTTGGCGACCGATGTGACATGCCACGCACCCCGTCACCATGGCCGACATGCAGGATGAGAATGACAGATTATTAGCGACAGATCAACCATATCAGCCATGTAAGTCACTAGGAAAAAGATCTTTACAGTGATTTTCATTTCGAATATTCTGGAAAATGAGAGCAACTTATATATCAGCTTAAGTGTCTGTGATTTCTTAAACAAAGAGCAAATTTCTTGAATTCGCCATCCCGACTTACTAAGTTGTATCTTATATACCTAAAAAAAGAAACATTATGTACAGTTTATCCACTTAACGTGCAGATGTTTTACGAGACGATATATGAATATTCAGCCAAGTCCCATCCATATAGAAATCCTTATTGTTCCACCGTCATTTAAGGTCAGATTTCCACTGGCGTAATAACACATGGTGAGTCATGAACAAGATGAAGTGCAGACCATATGGTCATGTGTGTTGATCATGACGTTTCGATCCATGAGCACGACGCCACAACGCATGGTTAACATAGCATGACCCTTTGACCTAATCCTTATGGGTCAGGTCAGAGACCAGGAAGTTATACGCAAGGGTCGCACTGTCAAGGTCAAGGGTCTTTTCGTCGCGCTTATCAGGTCAACCTTGCCTACATGTGATTCAGAATGAAGATATAGGAAAGGTGAACTACAGACACACACACACACACACACACACACACACACACACACGCACACACACACACACACACACACAGTGTCAGAACCACACTTTTGCTTTAGTAAACTGTCAAGGACACAAAGTCCTTACTAAAAACAGACTTTTACAATGCTCAAAGCTACGTTCCGAAACACACACTTATACTCACACACCAACATACACTCTCGCAAGATACACCTTCGTAGATACACACACACACACACATATACACATCCATATAATTGCACCTCTTGTACACACAGACACACAGCTACACCTGTTAGTCACAACACATACACAGTGACATCCAATTAGGGCATTCAGTTGTCCGTGCCGTCTCAATTAATAGAAAAAGTAAACACTTAACAATTAAGTGAATTATAATTGCAAAATAAACCACGGATGCGAAAAAAAATAATAAGCACACAAAAAACAAACACAAGAATACACTTACAAAATATCACCCACTGTTATATACACGAACCAGACACGAATATAACGTAAAGACAATCACGAACAAACATTCACAAACCAAATATAATACGCACACTCAACTCATCAACATACTTGCATGTCCACACGTACAAACACAGTCACACTTACCAACACAGACAAACACACTTCCTCACACACACACACACACACACACACACACATAAGCGTACTTATACAAACGTCCAGAAGCAAAGACATTCACACACAAGAGCACCTGAAAAGCACATTTCGAAAAACACTTCCGTTATATCCTGTTCACAAAAATCTAAAATATCTCCTCCTTTGTTTTATCTCGCTAATGAACACCATTTCTGCCGCTTTTTTTTTATCACTTATTCAAAACTTTTTAATAGAATTCTGGTAATCATTTTACTGATAAATGTTGCATGTTGACAGATGAACCATTTTCCAAGTGATGAAGTTAAGGTGGCCCACTGCTTAATTAGGCGCTTCACTGTGTATCGATTGTGTGGCCACAATTGCATTGTGCTGTTTGGCATGTAAAGTTCATTTGCCGCTAGTCAAATATGGACAACATTATATATTAACATTCTACCACATTTTTTCCCCTTTTCTGTGTAACCATTTCATTTCATGATTTCTGGATTTTATGAATTTACATTTTTTTTTTCAGCGTAACCAGATTTGTTTATGATATCTGATTTTCTACATCTATATTCAGTGACCTTTTTTCATGTTGTACAACGAAATTGGTTTAATTTAGTAAAAATGCCTGCGTTATGCAAATATGGGTTATGGTCTCTTAGATATCTGTTATTCTGTCTGTCTGTCCTCGCCGATGATACAGTTGCTAAGTGTCTTCTTGTCTGAATGAGTAAATCAAAATATATCCTCATGTACACACAGACACATAGAGACACGAAACTGAACACACACACACTCACACACACACACACACACACACACACACACACACACCAACAAAATTGAATATTTACAAACAAATGTAAGCAAAGACATTCACACACAGACATTAAGATATCCAGCAAAGACATAAACAGAATACTTAAAGGTCTTGACCCACACAAGGCTAATGTCTCTTGATGAAATTTCACAATGAGTGCAGAAGATGTGTGCAGATACGTTAGATCAATTTCTTGAAATACTCTTCAAGATGTCGTTGGAGAGTACCAAGGGAATGGAAAAGGGCAAGAAGGAAAGATGCGCTGACTACAGATCGGTCTCGCTAACGTTTGTGGTCTGTAAACTTCTAGAAAATATGATTAGAAAACTAATGAATGACTCTCTGCAGAAGAAAAATTACCTAAGTGAGAGACAACATGGTTTTAGGGAAAGATGGTTTTGCATAACAAACCCCCTAGATTTCTACGAGAGAGTGAGCTCTGTCTTGTACATAAAGAAAGGCTGGGTGGAGTGTTTGCATCTAGAATGCCATAAAACATTTGATACGATATAGCAAGGAAGACTGATTAAGAAAATGGATCACCAGGTAGGAATAAGGAATAAACTCCTTTAGTTGATGGACTTTCTCTATGGAAGAGGACAGAGGACGCACATCAGAGGATCCTTCTTTGAATGGATTAAGGTGACCAGCAGAGTGCCACAAGATTCTGTTCTGGGATCTTTTCTCTTCTAGATCTATGTAAATGACTTGCAGGAGATGCAAAAGTCATGAGGGAAGTGAAAAGCAAGGAGGATTGCTTCATCCTACAAGGGGACTTAGATCGACCCCAAAGTCAGTCTGATGTATAGTTGATGAAATTCAACTTGAACTAATGTAAAATAATGAGGATGGAACAGAGTGAAAAAGGTTCTTAATACGATTATCATTTTGCAGGAAATAAGCTACAGGGTTCTGTGTATAAGAGGGACTTGAAAGTCAACAGCGTCCCTCATCTGTCGCCCAGAGTCCCAAATTAGGAGAATAGTAAAGGAGATAAACTGTATTCCGGCAAATATCAGAATAGCTTTCAAGTATGGGTGAGAGGAATATTTAGCAAACTGTTCATATCCTACATAATGCCAAAAATTGAATATGTTTGTCAAGTTTGGTTGTCACACCTATAAAAAATACATAGAACTAATAAAGAGACTCCAGAAAAGGGCAACAAGATTATGCCGGAATTAAAAGAGCTAAGTTATAGGGAAAGGCTAAAGGCTTTGAATTTGACAACCCTTGAAGAGAGAAGAGATAGGGTGACCTGATCACAATCTTCAAGTTTTTAAAACAGAACGATGACGGGGACAGTGTACAGTTCTTCGAAAGATATAGGAAGAAAGCAACCAAAGAAAACAACATGAAATTGAGCGAGAGCATTTTTTAAAAAGATACAAAGAAGTACTTTTATAGTATAAGACTGGTAGGTGAACGGATAAGAATTACTGATAACACTGTTAATGCAGACAGCAGACATGAATTTAAGAAGTGTGATAGTAGAGAATGTTCAAAAGATGGGAACCCACGTGTGCAGAACTCCCTCTCCGTACGTTATAAATAGTGTGTGTGTGTATGTGTGTGTGTGTGTGTGTGTGTGTGTGTGTGTGTGTGTGTGTGTGTGTGTGTTTGTGCGTGTGTGTGAACACATACACAGGAGCAAAGATATGGCGCATATACACAAGGTTAAGAAGACAAGGCAAAACGAGAGTAATAGTCTCACTCGTAAAACACATCTAGTAATCACAGGTGTTTATCACACACATTCATGCATGTAAGACAAAAGAGAAGAGAGGGAAAGAGCAAAGAGCACAGTCAGAAAGGAGGAACGAGATACATCAAATGAGGCAGGATTAGGAAACAGCCCTGTCATTACCACAGAGATCAAGAAGGTTATAGAAGGACATCTCAAACTTAAGGTAATCTATACAAATGCAGATGGAATCATAGTGAATGGTAAAGAGGTGGAATTCAAGGATCGTGTCAGGGAAAGTGCACCTCATATTGTTGGGGATGTGGAGGCATCACTCAGAGACATCAGTGTCCGGACGGATGCGTGGCAGTAGGGAGGGAAAGTAAATTCAAAGGACAGGGAGGATTGATACAGCCTTACGTTTCAGGAATTACAAGAATGTAGTCCTTTCAAACTACACACAATGGGATGCGCAACTGTAGGAAAGAACTGTATAACACTATTGGTATTATTTGATCCTCCAGAGAAAATGAACAGACTAAAACAAACATACAATGACAAAAATAAAGGAACAATCAGGATGGTAAATGAAGCAGTAAAACATACTCTTGTCGGAGATGGAGGTATTGATAAAGGAAAAATTCAGTCATAAAGAGAGAGACTGAGGGAATCTAGTTTCTCACGGAGACAGAGTCACAGGAGCATAAGTTCTTAGACTGTGTTCAGGAAAAGTTTCTATAACAGAATGTCAATGAATAGACTAGGATGATTGCGACTAGTATACCATAATTACTCAATCTGATCTTCGCAAATATCAGTATGAATATTGAGAATATGATATGTAATAACACAACCTGGAAAAAGAAATCAAGTTTGATTATTAGATGATAAATGTAGTGATAAAAAGATCTTCATGTGATTTATGAATAGGAGTTACATTCATGGAAGCAAAACTGAACGATTTCAGTTGTAACATTAATTGGGAAATTTAGTTTGGTTGCCAGGAACTAGGGCTGCTGCTGTAAGGTTCTTTGATACTTATACTGAAGGAGTAGGAACATGGGACCTTGTAGCCTTGAATAAGGAGGGAAGTTTAAGGAACACGGAGGAATGGTTCAGTAAAAGATGCCAAAACCAAAGGAGCCTCGAGATGTGCTGCGATGAAGATATAAGCAACACTCACCAAGCCAGGAGTTTTAAGATATATGAGAGCAAGGAAAGATGAAAGCAGGATGATATAGGAGGAACAAAGAAACCTGGGAAAGACTAATGTGGACAAGACATAAGAAAATCTGGAACTCTCCCATAAATTCATCACTAGTTAATTATCAATTGACGAGCAGTTAATAAGGCTTAGAGATTTGTCGAGAATTGTTGTTGAAGATGCTGTAAGGATATGTGAGGAACTGAAAGTCAAGTTCAAAAGTGTCTTTTACAGTGGAGGACATCATCGAAATGGAATTGGTAGGAAGTCCCAGACAGCAATGATATATGTAGAAGACATCAACAGAACACTAAATGGTCTCGAGCAATAAAAGGTTAAAGGCCCTTAATCTGTCTGTCATGGAAAGGAGAAAAGTAAGAGATAAAGCGAATACGACCTGGAAATTTTTAAACCAGTCTGGTGAGGTTTGTAGTGAAACTTGTCAGAAAAATATGGAAGAAAATACTTTTATCTTTTATACTGAAAGTCTGGTGGATGAATAGAACAAAGTGAGTGAGGAAAAGAAAATGAGGACAGCGTACAAAAGTTTAAAAAGTTTTTGTATTATTGTAGAAAAATTTCAATTGGTGGGGCCACAGGGGTGAATAAATCTTTCCCTGTGCCGTACGAACTATACACAGAGCATAGTTAAGTATCTCACTCAAAAGTCCAACCATATCAATGCTCCTACTTTATTAACTGTGCAGCTGCAGTCCTGAGCCTGTGTGAGGCAGAATCTTTAATGCTCCCGAAAAAGAAAACATCCTTTTTAAACACTGGAAACTTCAAAGGGATTATGTGACCACACCGTCCCTCACTCTCTGCCTGTGTGTCCCGCCCCAACATCACTCTCCATATACTTCTGCCACTACTCCTCTACTTCCGTCACTTTCCATATATTTCTGCTACTCCTATACCTCCGCCACTCTCCCTATGCCTCAGCCGCTCTTCTTATACTTCTGTCACTCTCCCTATATCTCTCCCACTCTCTCTATACCTCGGCCACTCTTCCAACACTTCTATACTCAGTAAACCTCTGTCAATTTTCTTATATCTCTGTCACTAATCCTGTTCCTCACACTCTCCCTTTACATCTGCTACCCTTCTCATATCTTTGCCACTCTTCTTTTCCCTCAGCCAGACGTTTCTCGTTAATCTACAGTTTTCAGCGGCGAGCTCTACGTGTTAGCCCGGCTTTTGGTAAGATCTCTTCGTAAGTACTTTATAAGAACTCTTACCTCTTTCCTCTCCCCCTGCACGACTACCACTCTCCCTGTACCTCAAGCCTCTCCCTCTCATCCTGTACCTCAGTCATTCTTTACGTACATCTGTTACTCTTCCTGCATCTCTCCTGCTCCTTCTCTTTCTCTTTCTCTTATTCTTACCTCTTCCATTTTTTCGTTATCTCTGATTCCCTTCCCGTATTTTTTTCTTTTCGCCATTCTTTCCGCACCTCTGACACCCTGCCACTCTTCTTGTACTTTTGCCATTCTTCCCATATGTTTGTCTTTCATCCTGAGTCTCTGCTCCTCTTTCTCTATACCTCTGCCACTCATTTTGCACTTTTGTCAATCCTCCCTTGACTCTGCCACTCTTCCTGTACCTCTGCTATGCTTCATGTACTTCCATCAGTCTTCGAACACACACCTGCGTTCCTTGCCCTCCTCAATCCGTTGTTCCTCGCTCCTCCCAGACAAACTCCCTTGATCCCAGCACGCCTTAGACAATCCTTTGCACCTTGCCCTCATCATACACCCTCCCGTGCTCCTCTCCCACGTTGGACGCACTCAATTCCTCCTCTCGCCCACTTCAGACTCACACTTCCTCGATCCCAGCGCTCTTCCCAGCATTCCTCGCTCGTCTCAAGTGACCACTGGCAATCTTCCTCCCCTCTTGCCCTCCTCTTCCCCTCCTTCCCCTCACCTCATCAAGGTACTCCATCATTTGCTTCCTTCTTTATCTGGCTGCTTCTCATTTTACCAACTCCTCTCTTCCCATTTGCTCTCCCCAGACTCACTATCCACGCTCCATCCAGAAACACCTCTCTCTCTCTCTCTCTCTCTCTCTCTCTCTCTCTCTCTCTCTCTCTCTCTCTCTCTCTCTTCCTTTCACCGCCTCCTCCTGTCTCGTCACACGTTCTTCCCAGACTTCTGTTCTGTTCACGCCCCACACCCATCAATCCCTTCCCATTTCTTGCTCTTGCTACTCCGCTCCTCTCAACTCTCCCTTTTCCCTTCCCTTCCTTCTCTATTTTTCCCATCCTGTTTTCCTTCTCCTTTCCCCCATTTTCTCTCAGTTGTGGTCTTTCATTTCCCGTTTCCTTTGATTTCATTCCCCGCCATTCTTCTCCCCCAACCTCCTTCTCCTCGAGGTTTCTTATCCTTCTTCATCTCCCTCATACGTGAGCTCAACTTACTCTCCACTTATGCCCATCACCACCACTTCTCCGCCGCTGTCAACCTTGTGGTGGGTGGAGGAGGAATGAGACCCAACGTAGGCAACGTACCTGGTTCCTTCTGCGCCTCCTTCGAGGACTTGCAGGGGAGGAGGGAGAGGGAAGGCAAGATGACCACGTATGTGTGTGTGTGTGTGTGTGTGTGGGGGGGGGGGGGGGGTTAAAGGAAGAGAGCTGCCGGAATACGATGATTGCCAGGTTAGTGTGGAGGAGCCGCGAGAGTCGTCTCTTAACTCACAGTTCACCCAAGTCATACGTGCCAGAGGCAGCTCAAAAAGCGACTTCCTACGTTCTTTTTTTTCTCTCATTCTTAATCCCTCCGGTAAAGTTTCTGATCCTAAGAGCGTCTGGGGGTGGAAGGGGAATTTCCATGCCGTTCTTTAATTATCGATTTCCCGCACATACGGCAGTTGGGAGCTGTAATTACAAATTCTGTTTGAGTCTCGAGTTGGAGATGCCCTAAGGAACGATCAAGGGTAACGCTTCGGGGAAAAATTTAGGGCTGATGAAGGAAGGAAAGAAAAAAAAAAAGAAAGGATTTACTTCCAAGTCAGCTCCCTAATTGGTGGAAGGAGTTGACGACTAAGATCAGTGAAGACGGATCTGAAAACTCTGGAGGGAAGGACTGGTAACGGTAGTGGGGCGGTGAAGGGAACTCGACAGCTAATTCAAGAGGATTCGAGCAGGGAACATCGAGTTCCCGAGGAAGATACATCTCTCAGTGCTCTTTGCTGAAACGCTGGGAGGAGGAAATATAAAAAAGAAAAAGATGAGATGGTCTATTCCGAGAACTTCTTCAAAGGCATTGCGTGTCTATGGATGGCCTTCTTAAAAGATCTTTTTTCTCCTATTTTGTTCCAAGATGTGTAAAGTAAGGAGAGCTTGGGGGTGGGGAAGCCAGGAGTCTGTGGGAGTCTCCTCCTGATGGACCACTGAAAGGAGCTGGTTCACGTCTTTTAATGGTGTCTGAATGCAGAAGAGCGAGTTTGTGATACCGAGTATTTGTTGAGGGTATGAAAGGCTACGGGAGTGTGTTTGTCTTGTAGGCGTGTTTCGTGTATTTGTTTGTGTGCATGTATGAAGGTGTGTGTTTTCGCGTGTGTTCCCGTGCATGAGTATTTGTGTTTATGTGTACGTCTGTAAGGGTATGTTTGTGTTTATGTGTACGTCTGAAAGGGTATGTTTGTGCTTAGAATGACTAAAACATCAGAAATTAAGATTATATCAATATCAAGAAGAACAACAGTAGTAGTTATGATACTACTACTACTACTAATGATAATGATAATGATAATAATAATAATAATGATAATAATAATGATAATAATAATGATAATAGCAATAATGATAATAATGATGATAGTGATAAAGATACTGCAACTACTACTTCCAATACTACAGCTACTAATACTACTACCACTGCTAATACCAATAGTAATAACGATAATATTAACATGGTTTCTTGAATGCTGAAAATGTGTGTGTGTGTGTGTGAGTGTGTGTGTGTGTGTGTGTGTGTGTGTGTGTGTGTGTGTGTGTGTGTGTGTGATTGCCTATTTGTACGCAGTACGCGGAGGGAGTTTTACACTCATGGGGCCCCTTCTCCCATACCTTCTCTACTACTTCTATATATTGTCCACATTAACTATGTCCTACAGTTTATGCTATTCATACACCACTCAATACTTGCTTTCCAATATAAGGTTTTAGCTCAGTTTTATGTTACATCTTCTGGCTCTTCTATCCCACCATAATCCTGTTCACTGTCTACGTCATCAGTCTGGTTTAATAACTTCCAGGTTGTGGTTAGGTCACCCCTCATTTTTCTCTCATCCATGGTGGAAATATTTAAGTCCTCTGACCTTTCCCTGTAACTTAGATCTCTTAGTTCATTGCCGCGTTCCTCTGGACTTTCTTTCGTAGTTCTTTGCTATTCTCCAGGTACGTTGACCAAGCTTGAGCAGCTTGACCAAGCTTGACCTTATGTGGGACGTGAACAGCTTTCTGAATAATCCCTTGTCCATGATCTTTGGTGCCATACTTATATTTGCCGGTAGACGGCTGGTCTCCTTAGCTATTCTCCTAACGTGAAAATGTGGTTCCTATTTGTGTTACGGGAAGAGAGTTTTACACTCCCCCGTGCGCACGTATATTTTGACTCATCATACTAGGGTAACATCCATTCTTTCTTTGAAACTCAAAACATTACGGAAATAGCTAAATCTGCCTCTAAGAAACTGGAAGTCCTATCTAGATGTCAAAATTTCTTTTCCTCTAAATAGTTACCCTGTTTATAGAAATGATTGATACGTCCTTGTGTATGATTCCGTTCTCACACCCGCGTCACATGAATACTGTGTGGCCGTTGGCAATTCAGGGAGGTGCAGTTTTGATGACTGTTTCGTTCCCGACACCTCGAAGCTTTGAAACTCTCTACCGTCTCATGAGTTTCCCATTCAAGGTTTCCCACTTCCTCCATAATTCGTGAATACTTTCCCTTGTCTCTTTAATTTCCTTTTCATAATTCTCTCTGTATTTCAGTCAAGGCCCGGCCTTGATGTGGACTTTTGTCCTTGACTGGAGCCTCCAACGTAAAAGAATGTATATACGTCTGGCTCTGTCCGTCTGTCTGTCTCTGTTTGTCTGTATGTACATTTGCCCTTGTGTACAATGAACCTCTTTGTTTCACCATTGTGAATACCAGGTAGTGTAGATTTTAGACCCATTGCATCTTATATTTTTTCGAAGACTCATCTACGAAGGCATTTCAAGGTCGCTAGAAATTCTTGAGAAGTCCGTGTACCCGCTCCCATCCAGGCATTCTTGTCGTACAAATGCATTCGCTGTGACGAAGGAAAACCCGAACACCCGAGGGACCTGGCATCTAGAATGCCCGAGTTTAGGACATACTGTACACTTGCTAAGCATGCATTATCACGTACACGACCCACACACAAGCATCTCTCATATCATCTGACACTAACCACGGCAGAAGGACACACGCACAAGGAGGTCAAAGACTTGTTACCATCCTTACTCTCGTATTGTTATCAGGGTTCTGCAGGCGGGCAAGTGAACTAGCTGATACAAAAAACTAAGAGCGTCTGTGAGAATTCTTCCATATGTTCTTCACTTGAATTTGTTCTGAAAGGGTTTGTGTGTAAGAGATCGTCTGGTTAACTCCCACAACGATCCTCGTCTGACAGATTTCCCCTGAGATACTCGTCTGACTGACTCCCTCAACCATCCTCATCTGGCTGACTCCCTGGGAAAAACTCTGGCTGGATGACTCCCTAGCGATCCTCGTGTGACTGACTCCCTCACAGATCAGCACCTGGCTGACTCACTCATCGATCCTCGTCTAGCTGACTACCACACCGATCCTCGTCTGGCTGGCTCCCTGGACGATCCTTGTCTGACTAAGTCCCTCGTCGATTTTCATATCACATGTCATTCGCGCACCGATGCTTTCAACTTCACTATAAGGAGAGTAGGTTCTAAACACAGCTGCGAAAAAAAAAAAATAATGTTGGTGTAAAACAATAAAAAGACGTTTGAAAACAACACTAACAAGAGGACTGTTTGTAAACATCACTATCAAAGGAACCGTTTGTA
Source organism: Panulirus ornatus (assembly GCF_036320965.1). Taxonomy (NCBI): domain Eukaryota; kingdom Metazoa; phylum Arthropoda; class Malacostraca; order Decapoda; family Palinuridae; genus Panulirus; species Panulirus ornatus. The sequence continues at coordinate 39,634,452 of NC_092241.1, read as the reverse complement.
AACAACGCTGTCAAAAAGAACTATTTGTAAACATCGCCGACAAAGGGACTCTAATTGTAAATCTTATTGAAGCAAAAAATTATTCACAAATTAGTTTATGAAAACTGACTGCATGAATGTCGTGATGCCAACACGCATGACTGACGATTACACGAAGCCAAAATGCTCGGTACTCAGGAACAACATGAAGGCCCTCCCTCTAGTGCGTCGCCTGCTCTCCCTTGACTGGGGAGGAGGACCACATCATTCTCCCGCTAGGTCGCAAGGTCACTGCCACTCCTTCAGGAGAAATGAGATGAAAGACAGGTAAATCTACCATCCCCGCTTGATGTCCCTTTCCGTCGGAAGCAAAATGATTACAGTGTGCAGAGAGACGTACGACACCAGATGTCTACTTGCGGACAGGCATATGACATTAAACTACCACTTACAGACAGACAGACCTGTGACGTCAAATAACCACTTGCGGAAAGAAGTGCGACATCAGACAACCACTTGCGATCAGACGTAAATCAGACAACCATGTGAGGGCAGACCTATGATATCTGAACCCTGAGTATATGCCAAATTGTCTTTAAAGGATCCAACTTCTTGTTGTTCGTCCTTTTCTTTTTTCGCTGAGCATAAAGTGAGTCTTTAAGCTATAGTAACATCAATGCTCAAGTATCGCCCCACAACACAGGCGAATAAAACATCAGACGAACTTCAGAACAAATGTTTTAACATCCTCGATGAAAATTTTGTACAAATTCACACTTTTCAGAATTTGACCACAATGTTTCCAGTTCTGTTTGGAATCCTCCTTCCTCTCCCCCTCCCCGTGCCACACTTCACCCCCCACCCCACACCCCGTCCCATTCACCCCTCCCATCCCCCAAGTGTCTGGGTCGTCCTCCGGTGCTGGGGTTACCTATACAATATTCATAGAGACGAGGCTGATCTTCGGATATTCAGTGCAACGTTACGACTTGGAAGAAGCAATGTCTTAGGATGCATGAATGTTTGTCTTGCGGAAGCTTAGGAAAAGGTGAGTGTTCGATGTAAAGGTCTTCGTGTGTGCGTGTGTGATTATTACTACTGTCTTAAGTAGAGAGTTTTACACCAGTATTGCGCCATTTGTTGATTATATAGACCTTGTGCACACACACACACACACACACACACATATATATATATATATATATATATATATATATATATATATATATATATATATATATATATATATATATATATATATATATATCCCAGTCTAAGAAAGATGTGTGTATGTGTATTTGTTATCGCATATAATCTGCATACAATGGATAACTTAACACTCATGTGGCCCATTCTCTTTATTCTTACATTTTTGTCGTATGGATTTTAGAATTCACAGATAATCCTACTCAGGTTTACGTTCTCCTCGCTTGGCTTGTTCCAAGTGTCCACAACTATTGCTGGAGAGATGCTTCTTCACAATCCCTCCCTATACTTTTCTCGTCTAACTTCCAGTTATGTTCTCTTGCTCTGACTTCAGAGAACTTTTCTATGTTTATGTCCTCGTGGCCTCCTAGGAATTTGTATGAAGTATCCGTGTCTCCCCGTACCCATTCTTCCCTCTCAAGGTGGGCACAGCGAGAGCCTGCCTCCCCTCCTCGTAACTCGCCCCACCTATACCATTATTGATGCATTCCTTTACACCCTTTCTGGTAGTTGCATGTGAACTCCTCAGGGACGGGTACACCAGAGTGCTGCGGTATACTGAAGCATATGGCATATGTTAGGTGTATATTCCTCAACATTTCAGTGTATATGTGCGTACGTGGGGGACTATTTTCACGTTTGCCAAAGTATAGTTTAGATCCTGCATGATCCTTCTCAGATGGCTTTTCTTGGTGACGAGTTTGGCTTGATTTCAATTCCCAAGTCCTTCCACATCGTTCCCTTTGCAATACCTTTCTCCCATTATGATACTCTGAGTGGTTGGTTTAATCCTTTTCCCATTTTCATAGCTTCATTCTCTGGACAAAAATTTCACAGACGTCTGTTCGACCACTGCAATATTTCGCATTATCAATTACATTGCGCTCCTCCCATAACGCTGGCATCTCAGCAGAAATATTTACCTATGACTCTGCCTTATCTGCCAAGTCATTTACTTGACCTGTAATAGTAACATTTCTAGCAGTGAGACATGAAAGAGCTGGTAATTTGTCACCCTTACTCACCTTGAGAAGATTCTGTTGATATACGTTTTCTGTGTCAACCCTTGTCGGACGCCAGCAGCTTGAATGTGTAGAAGTAGTGTCTCTCAGTCTTCTCTGGGAAACACTGTCTAACGCTCTCTGCAGTCTATCATGGCAGTCTATCAATAAAGAGGTCACCTACCCGACCCTTTTTTTTATAATTCTGCTTACAATTTTTCATAGAAATCCAGCACATATTTTCTTTCTCAATTCGCTTTGTTTTCTGCTCAAGCAGCTTAAGACAGTCGGGAATGCTCTATCTGTTTCTTGATTACCTTTTCAAATGTCTTGCATTCCATACTCGTTAATAATGCTGAACTATAGTTCAATGGCACTTTCCTCGTTTTTACAATAACATTGCAGTCTCTCTCGTTAAACGAAGATCTTAAACACTGTCACAAGTGGTTTGCCATGGGTCTCCTCGCCCTTTTCAGGAACAAAAGGCAAAATGTTATTCAGTCAATGGGTTTTATGTTGGTCCAGCTCTTCATGCGTCAACTTCCTTCTAGCGGATTTACTTGTATAATCTCCAGGTTACGTCTCTTCTGTGGCTATTAGCGAAAGGACGTCCGAATCTTTTGCAGTAAACTCATTTTAAAACGTCACGTTCAGCTTTTCACAAACATCCTTGTATGTGTCAATAACTTTGTCTTCTGACCTCTTCAGTTTCATCATTGACTCCTCTACTATCAGCCCATCAACAATTTTTCCCCACAATGTATTGACTATAATGTGCATTGTTTACCATTAACTCTCAGAACGTCATGGTTCAGTTACCATCAGGGTTAGTCTTACCTCTCTTCTGGCCTCTCTTTTCCTGTTCGTGTTATGGTACATCCACCCGAGTGACTTACTCTCGGTTACTGTGCCATTACTTCAAGTTCCCCATCTGCTGGTGGTCAACGTTTATAAAACACGATCCTTTTGTCGTTGTTTCCTCTGATCTTGACAATACTGGACAGAAAACTGCCCCTTGTTCTTTTTCTCTGTAATTTCTCCATTTTTCTATTTCTTCCCTTCTTCTGATGTTTATCGTTTTTTAACATTTAACATAATTCTCTGTGTCTGCCAGCTTATAGAAAAGATATCTACATTTTCTTTCAGTCTAATATAAAGCTTCAAGTGAGCGGCTCTTCTTAGTACTCAGAGTATCAACCCATTCTCCTGGTCCTGTCTATATGTACACTCACTTATATCAGTATATATTTTTTGCATCTATTGTATATATATATATATATATATATATATATATATATATATATATATATATATATATATATATATATATATGCGTGGGAAGTAGCTGTCATGTAATAATGCACCGAAACCACAGCTCCCTTTCCACATCCAGGTAATTTAAACTTTCCATGGTTTACCCCAGACGCTTCACATGCCCTGGTTCAATCCATTGACAGCACGTCGACCCCGGTATACCACATCGTTCCAATTCACTCTATTCCTTGCACGCCTTTCACCCTCCTGCATGTTCAAGACCCGATCACTCAAAATCTCTTTCACTCCATCTTTCCACCTCCAATTTGGTCTCCCTCTTCTCCTCGTTCCCTCCACCTCCGACACATATATCCTCTTAGTCAATCTTTCCTCATTCATTCTCTCCATGTGACCAAACCATTTTAAAACACCCTCTTCTGCTCTCTCAACCACACTCTTTTTATTACCACACTTCTCTCTTACCCTATTATTACTTACTCGATCAAACCACCTCACACCACATATTGTCCTCAAACATCTCATTTCCAACACATCCACCCTCCTGCGCACAACTCTATCCATAGCCCACGCCTCGCAACTATACAACATTGTTGGAACCACTATTCCTTCAAACATACCCATTTTTGCTTTCCGAGATAATGTTCTCGACTTCCACACATTCTTCAAGGCCCCCAGGATTTTCGTCCCCTCCCCCACCCTATGATTGACTTCCGCTTCCATGGTTCCATCCGCTGCCAAATCCACTCCCAGATATCTAAAACACTTCACTTCCTCCAGTTTTTCTCCATTCAAACTTACCTCCCAATTGACTTGACCCTCAACCCTACTGTACTTAATAACCTTGCTCTTATTCACATTTACTCTCAACTTTCTTCTTTCACACATTTTACTAAACTCAGTCACCAGCTTCTGCAGTTTCTCACATGAATCAGCCACCTGCGCTGTATCATCAGCGAACAACAACTGACTCACTTCCCAAGCTCTCTCATCCCCAACAGACTTCATACTTGCCCCTCTTTCCAAAACTCTTGCATTTACCTCCCTAACAACCCCATCCATAAACAAATTAAGCAACCATGGAGACAACACACACACCTGCCGCAAACCTACATTCACTGAGAAACAATCACTTTCCTCTCTTCCTAAACGTACACATGCCTTACATCCTCGATAAAAACTTTTCACTGCTTCTAACAATTTGCCTCCCACACCATATATTCTTAATACCTTCCACAGAGCATCACTATCAACTCTATCATGTGCCTTCTCCAGATCCATAAATGCTACATACAAATCCATTTGCTTTTCTAAGTATTTCTCACATACGTTCTTCAAAGCAAACACCTGATCCAAACACCCTCTACCACTTCTGAAACCACACTGCTCTTCCCCAATCTGATGCTCTGTACATGCCTTCACCCTCTCAATCAATACCCTCCCATATAATTTACCAGGAATACTCAACAAACTTATACCTCTGTAATTTGAGCACTCACTCTTATCCCCTTTGCCTTTGTACAATGGCACTATACAAGCATTCCGCCAATCCTTAGGCACCTCACCATGAATCATACATACATTGAATAACCTTACCAACCAGTCAACAATACAGTCAGCCCCCTTTTTTAATAAATTCCACTGCAATACCTTCCAAACCCGCTGCCTTGCCGGCTTTCATCTTCCGCAAAGCTTTTACTACCTCTTCTCTGTTTACCAAATCATTTTCCCTAACCCTCTCACTTTGCATACCATCTCGACCAAAACACCCTAAATCTGGCACTCTATCATCAAACACATTCAACTGACCTTCAAAATACTCATTCCATCTCCTTCTCACATCACCACTGCTTGTTATCACCTCCCCATTAGCCCCCTTCACTGAAGTTCCCATTTGCTCACTTGTCTTACGCACTTTATTTACCTCCTTCCAAAACATCTTTTTATTCTCCCTAAAATTTAATGATACTCTCTCACCCCAACTCTCATTTGCCCTCTTTTTCACCTCTTGCACCTTTCTCTTGACCTCCTGCCTCTTTCTTTTATACATCTCCCACTCATTTGCATTATTTCCCGGAAAAAAATCGTCCAAATGCCTGTTGTATATCAACTGACTGTTACATTTCTTTCTTGTGTCTCCCCTGTTGATGTGATTATGACACGAAAGTCACTTGGGAACTTATCGTGTTTCACTTTCACCGTGGACTCATAGGAAAAAAAAGAAAAAAAAGAAAAAAAATATATATATATATATATATATATATATATATATATATATATATATATATATATATATATATATATATATATATATATTACAAATAGACATAGTGCCATGTGTTCTTGGTGAAAAACTAGATCCGTTGGGTAACTTTTTCCTTTATACTCAAAAACACTCTTCATGTACACGAAGAAATATTAAGGAATTAAAATAGCAGCAGACCACTGGGTACTTTTATAGCGGTTTATGATAGCTGAAGATTTCAGAAACTCACAGATTGGTGTGGTAAGAGTTAGGTGGTACGAAGATGATTCAAAGAGAATGTCCTACAAATTATCAGTGTGGCTAAGGAGGCGCAAATGATGCAAATCTTGGACTTGAAGCAAAAACATTATCAAGTCGTATTTATGGTTCTACTATCAACCACTTTTACTGGTAGATCAGTCCATATGTTAACAGTCCGGGTGAAGAATGAAAGAGCACCTTTTCTTCCTCTGTTCCTGGCTCTGTTTCGCTAGCACAGGAAAAGACAAACATGCGTAAGAATAAAGAGTTAGAACTTTGGAAGAACTACCACCAGATGCTGTCAAGAAGACTTTTATCACACTTCAATTATGGTTAGACAAATGCGTTAATGGAATCATCAGTAAGTGTATTAAGACTTCAAAAATAACAATATGATGTCAAAGTATTTCAACTATGGACTATCCAGCAGCTAAAATTAAGTCAAAATGTATATTCCTTCACTCCTTCCCATAAAATTTCCATATTGTTATATTCTCTCAATAATTCATGGTGCCGCTCCTTACCTAATTTCCTTTTTGTCGTGGAGGGAGCGGTTAGTGGATGGAGAGGTGCCATCTGCTTTACCATCCTGTTTCCCTGCTACTGAGACCAGGAATGATGAATCCTATTACTGTCCTCGACATAGACATTCTGTCATCTGTTCACTCCATGTAATCCAAGGACCTCTCTCCCTCCTCACCTCATCGACTCCTCTCACCTGCCACCTCACAAGCCCCTCACCTTACCATTCCTCACTCACTCATCCCTCACTCCAACCTTAGCACTCAGCTATTCCTCACTCACTCAACCCCTCACTCCACCCATAGCACTCAGCTATTCCTCACTCACGCAACCCTCACCCCACCCATAGCACTCAGCTATTCTTCACTCATTCACTCACCCCTCACTCCACCCATAGCACTCAGCTAGCTATTCCTCACTCACTCATCCCTCGCCCCAGACACAGCCTCTGACCCGACTCCTCCCTCTCATCTCCCTCACTCGCCACTCGGCAAGTGAGCCGCACGCTCTGGCTGAGTCTATTACCTTGAGAACCTGCGGTGATTACCATTTAAATGGATATCATCACTTGCACGTTTGAAGCCATATAGCTCCTGATTCCCTTCTCAAATTAGCTGTGATGACTATCGTCTCAGTTTTATGTCACTGGCGTAACTCGTTCGATATCGGCCGTCACCCAGTATTAAGATGGACTTGGCATTAGTGAACGATACGGGTCGTATGGCGACTGAAGATGGATAATGTGTGGCGCCTTGGTCTGTGTGACGGAGAGCTAGATAGGTATCTGTGTGTGTGTGTGTGTGTGTGTGTGTGTGTGTGTGTGTGTGTGTGTGTGTGTGTGTAGGTGTGTTATCACTATTTAAGTGTTAAGGGTAGAGAGCTTTACGTTCCTGTTGCCAAGTCTATTAACCATGTTTCTATTCCTTGATTCTATTCCACGCACACACACAGCTTAAGCCTGGTGTGTCTGAGTTAATATATTCTCATAGAAGTGATGATGATGATGATGACAAGAGTAATAATAATAACGATAACGGTAATAATAGTAATCATGATGATGATACCACTGCTACTGCTACTACTATTGATAATGCAAATAAAAATTATTGTAATAATGATAATAATAATAATAATAATAATAATAATAATAATAATAATAATAACAATAATGATAATAATAATGATAATAATAATAATAACAATGATATTAGTGATGATAATCATAATAATAATCATAATGATTTTTTTTTTTTTTTCCAAAAGATGGAACAGAGAAGGGGGCCAGGTGATGATATTCCCTCAAAGGCCCAGTTCTCTGTTCTTAACGCTACCTCGCTAACGCGGGAAATGGCGAATAGTTTGAAAGAAAAGAAAGAAAGAATAATATTAGTAATAATAGTAATGCTAATAATAATAGAAATAATAATAATTATGATAACATTACAACAATACAAATGATAATAATAAGCCTATACCTGACAGCATGAGACTGGATCTTAGTGGCTGATGCCTTTGTCTGTTGCTGGAGCTAACGCGTGTAAAGGCGAACATGAATGGAAGACAGATGATAACAAGAATGATAATGATAACAGTAATAATGATAATAATTAGGCCTCTGTCACAGCTGCCTGTGTAGTATGGCTCGATCAAAGGAGATGTAAGTCCTTTGTTCTCATTACATTGCCTTGTGTGTTCGTGGCATCTCAAGTGTTCAAATCACATGTTGAAATTCACATCCTCAGATGAACCCTTGTTCAACTGTCGCAATTGACAACTTTAACACACAGCGGCCTCACACTAACGTAGGTCAAAGGTCAGAGCGACCTATCCTCGGCTCTGTCGACATAGGAATAGCCCTTTATGTCCTTAGCGGCTGAGGTCACATCTTCGGGATTCCAATATGACTCCTAAGGACCGGGCCACGTGACCTAGCGTGACCGCCCATTTATTCTCCAGTCAAATGGCAGTTAGTCAGAGGTCCAGCCAATCAGGAGGCAGCCAGACGGTGCTCGATCACCTCGCTCCCGGGAGAGCGAGCACCTGGCCTGAACCTAAAGTGGCCGTCACAGCCAGCCAGGACCTGCTGCACCTCACCCCTCCACAGCGGCTGGCCTCTCTTAACACACAAGGTTGCACGAGTGTTCACACCTGCCTTGCCCCTACGCCAGAGCTTCCCAGGTAGGCTTTGTCATCTTATACTTGCGGTAAAGCGGGATATATCAGGCTCCCTTACTTACCACGCTACGTTAACTAGCTTCATTCTACCTACGCTGTACATAGCTGTGTGTGTGTGTATATATATATATATATATATATATATATATATATATATATATATATATATATATATATATATATATATATATATATGTATATATATATATATATTCCTCGCGTGTCGTAGAAGGCAACTAGAGGGGACGGGAGCGGGGGGCCAGAAATCCTCCCCTCCTTGTATTTTTTTAACTTTCTAAAATGGGAAACAGAAGAAGGAGTCACGCGGGGAGTGCTCATCCTCCTCGAAGGCTCAGACTGGGGTGTCTAAATGTGTGTGGATGTAACCAAGATGTGAAAAAAGGAGAGATAGGTAGTATGTTTGAGGAAAGGAACCTGGATGTTTTGGCTCTGAGTGAAACGAAGCTCAAGGATAAAGGGGAAGAGTGGTTTGGGAAAGTCTTGGGAGTAAAGTCAGGGGTTAGTGAGAGGACAAGAGCAAGGGAAGGAGTAGCACTACTCCTGAAACAGGAGTTGTGGGAGTATGTGATAGAATGTAAGAAAGTAAATTCTCGATTAATATAGGTAAAACTGAAAGTTGATGGAGAGAGATGGGTGATTATTGGTGCATATGCACCTGGGCATGAGAAGACAGATCATGAGAGGCAAGTGTTTTGGGAGCTGCTGAATGAGTGTGTTAGTGGTTTTGATGCACGAGACCGGGTTATAGTGATGGGTGATTTGAATGCAAAGGTGAGTAATGTGGCAGTTGAGGGAATAATTGGTATACATGGGGTGTTCAGTGTTGTAAATGGAAATGGTGAAGAGCTTGTAGATTTATGTGCTGAAAAAGGACTGGTGATTGGGAATACCTGGTTTAAAAAGCGAGATATACATAAGTATACGTATGTAAGTAGGAGAGATGGCCAGAGAGCGTTATTGGATTACGTGTTAAT
>NC_092241.1:39397296-39619796 GCF_036320965.1 Panulirus ornatus | reverse complement strand
CCCATTCATCATCAAGCGACTCTTGAGAGCTTCCTGTGTCCAGGTAAGGCTCACTACCCAGCCTAGAGCAAGGTATTCAACCTGTCAATATGAGGGATAAAGGGGCTGGGGTAACTTGTGCTGCCTGCCGGGTCTCATGAATATTTAACGGGCCACTGATAGAGCGTTATGCACCGTCGGTGTACAGTCATTCTGAGAGCTGGTTGGCTGTAGACTGCGGTCCTTCGCTCCAATGATTAGCTGAGTTAATTAAGAAGAGTAGTTCGGCCGTATGGATATAACCCACCTAAATAATTGTCAGTCGTTTCGCCAGTGATTATGGTGAGACTTGTTTCATTCAGACGATCGCTGTAACTAATAGATGGGCGAGATGTCAAAATAGTTCCAGGGATAGTAATGGAAGCAAGTACTTATTTGAAAGCTGATCTTCATTTTATGCCGCATTGCTTCATGAACGTGACGGATGATTTAGGAAACCAAGATCCTAGTCTCTGCCACCAACATAGAATAAATGGTCGTGCGCTGCCTCCGGTGTAAATGGTCGTGCGCTGCCTCCGGTGTAAATGGTCGTGCGCTGCCTCCGGTGTAAATGATTTTGATGCCAACTGGGCGGCTGGCGTGATGGTCAGTCCCGGCGGACGCGCACAGGAGTGAGATGTCTCGTACAGTCACGTTGTGACTAGATCGAGACTCTCAACATTTGGAAACAGATTCGTAGCGGGGGAGGATACGGCTATGGACGAGCACAAACGATAAGCTGCAAGGGGTTGTTGTTCCCTGGATTTTTCATCTTCAGATAACCGAGAGAAAAACACCGCCTAATCCGCTCTGTGCGATTGATTGCTCGAGTTTGTATTCTCAACCCATGACGCTGTCTCGATGATCACATGGTTAGTCAGTCAGCCTCCTACCAGCCCCGGCGGGAGCGATGCCTCGCCACCTGTAGTGTCTTTCGTCTTTTACATTCTGCAGCAAGTCATCATCATCATCCACCACATCATACCATGCATGGAAACGAGTTTTTCCATGGTTCACACCAGCATGTATGTATAAGAATGATCATAATTATATTCTTTACAACGTATAGAAAAGACAGAGAACACCACATAAAGGTTCAGGGCAGAAACATTGCCATGCTCCTCCTGTGTGTGCACTTACATCATTATCCCCAGTAAAACTGAGATAGAGCTACGTATAATCTAACAAAAACATGAATTTTGTAATGAAAACACGATCTCCAAAATTTCTTTATCGTTGTTTCAAATATTTGAACTTCTCGCTCATATGGTATCATAAATAAATAACTTACACAATTTCGTTGAGATCAAGTTCATTTTTTTTCTAAATATCTGATATTCTATGACCATAGAATCTTCCCTACATATATATTTCTTTTGTCTTACCAGACGCCACACGGACTGTGTCGGTCAGTCGCCTACCTCCCAGTCAGTCTTCTCCATTCGTTACTGTCCTCCTACTCTTTCCTTCGTTTTTATTCAAAGCGAGCTCTCGACGCCCTCATTCCATCTCATTCTAGGACGTTCTGCTGGCCATCTTCCTTTAATGACTGCCCAGTTCAAACACATTTTGGTATATCTCGAGTCTTCCATTCTTCGTACATGTTCATACCACCGTAGCTTGCTCTTTTTCATTCTTTTATTCTCAGTACAAAAGTAAGGATAAAATCCTCTCTTATCTTGATGTTTCTCATCTTGGCCACTCTGGTAACTTCTCATATTAGCCTCAACGCTCTCATTCCACATCATTGTCCGATTACCAATATCGCTTTTGATTAAGTACTCATATTCATGCATGATGCTCGACCTCAGGCACAGGCACTTGTTCCTGTGCTCACGGCATAAGAATCGTGTATCCTTGTACTCACAGATAATCATTATCACTTGTAAAAAATTGATCGCACTCGTACTCAAATAACATCTGCAACAAACCGTAGGGCACTGCTTAAATATCTATCGTATACATCTAATGAAAAGATAGTAACTAGATCTATTCCATCAACAACACGGCACAAGACGTATACTTGATGAATTTCAGACACATTCTGTAAAGATATGCGAAATTTATATACTACCTTGCATCATATATTTCCCTCTGCACCATCACACATCAACCTTTGCTTCCCAAGCTCTCTCTCCAACTATCATACTTGTTTTTTCTCTCAGCTGCTAATTCATTTTTTCTTTCTCTTTCTACAAAATATTCTCTATCACAATCTTATATGTGTTATGAACCATATACTTGTCTGCTGCTATGATGGCTTGCCATATCTCTTTTCCATATATATATATATATATATATATATATATATATATATATATATATATATATATATATATATATATATACATATGGAAACATATTAGCATTTAATGTTATCCCAAACGACTCATTTATACGCTATATCAGATAAGCTGCCATTGTCATTCAAATATATTTTTTTTCTGTGAAAAATCCATTTGTATCATACTACATAAAGTCTTTTTCATATATTCAACAGATAATGTTTACAACAATGTTTCAGGTTAATCCACACAAACTCCATTCATGTAAAACACAGTTATATCAATGTGTTTCAGCCAACATCTCCCTTGAAGCTGCAGTCTGCTATATAGTGCTATACTTGTTTTGTCCTACGCATTGCATTTGTGCGAAACTTGATTAAATCCCGTTTTACACCTTTCAAACATATAGGTGAGGTCAGGTGAAGGTCAGATTGGGTTTATCAGGTCACGCCGAGTTCAGGGTAGGAGATCGGACGGGACTGAGTTTAGTTAGCGTAAGTTCGGGTCAGACTAAAGGCAAGTTAGGACGGGGCAAAGCACAGGTTAGCTCAAGGTTCGGGAGAGGTTCAGGTTAGTTTGGGTTCATATCCAGTAAAGGTCGTTTAGGTTAGGTTAGGTTAGGGTGGCAGTGATATTCACATCTGGGTGATTACAGATAAGGTTAAGGTTGCTTCGTGTTAAGGTTCGGTAAAGTTCTCCCAACGTGAATGTTTAAGCTTTACCTTACGTTAAGTTAACCCGGCCTGACCTTGAACAAATCTTCCTTAGCCTCACTTGACCCTAACCAAAATCTGTCCTCAAACCGACTACTATAACAGTACACTGACTTACCCCAACTGGTCCCAATTTAACCCAACCTAACTTCAACCGTACCTTAACCCAAAGTAACTTGATCTTAACCTGAACCTTCATCTGAACTTAACTGTCCTAAACTTACCTTAAACTATCCTTGACTTAACCTTAACCTAACCTGAACTTTACCTTAGTCTGACCTCAGCCTAGCCTGACTTTATGCTAACTAGGCATAGCAGGCGTAATACGAGGTTAGAAAATGTTGAGTATAAAATGAACTAAACCAGCTAGAAAAAAAAAAATCATTATACAACAGACTGCAACTACGACCGAGTTGCTAACTAAAATGTAATAATAATTATTCTATTTGAGAAAGTTTGTTTTGCTGGAAATGAAAAATACTTAAAACATTATGATTCATGCGATATTAATGGATACAAATGGTCTCTACAGTATAAAACTAAATGACAATAGCAGCTTATTTGGCACAGAGCACAAATGAATTATGATACAGTATAATCATACCGATAAAAGTAATTTTGCATATAAACTTGGACGACGTATCGTAGAATCAGAAGACTAGACTATATGGTCTGTGAGAGAAAGTTTCAAGAATATATATATATATATATATATATATATATATATATATATATATATATATATATATATATATATATATATAATTTTTTTTTCTTTTTTCTTTTTTTTGCTGTCTCCCGCGTTTGCGAGGTAGCGCAAGGAAACAGACGAAAGAAATGGCCCAACCCACCCCCATACACATGCCTTGATTCAATCCACTGACAGCACGTCAACCCCGGTATACCACAACGATCCAATTCACTCTATTCTTTGCCCTCCTTTCACCCTCCTGCATGTTCAGGCCCCGATCACACAAAATCTTTTTCACTCCATCTTTCCACCTCCAATTTGGTCTCCCTCTTCTCCTCGTTCCCTCCACCTACGACACATGTATCCTCTTGGTCAATCTTTCCTCACTCATTCTCTCCATGTGACCAAACCATTTCAAAACACCCTCTTCTGCTCTCTCAACCACGCTCTTTTTATTTCCACACATCTCTCTTTCCCTTACGTTACTTACTCGATCAAACCACCTCACACCACACATTGTCCTCAAACATCTCATTTCCAGCACATCCATCCTCCTGCGCACAACATTGGCCACGCCTCTCAACCATACAACATTGTTGGAACCACTATTCCTTCAAACATACCCATTTTTGCTTTCCGAGATAATGTTCTCGACTTCCACACATTCTTCAAGGCTCCCAGAATTTTCGCCCCCTCCCCCACCCTATGATCCACTTCTGCTTCCATGGTTCCATCCGCTGCCAGATCCACTCCCAGATATCTAAAACACTTCACTTCCTCCAGTTTTTCTCTATTCAAACTCACCTCCCAATTGAATTGACCCTCAACCCTCCTGTACCTAATAACCTTGCTCTTATTCACATTTACTCTTAACTTTCTTCTTTCACACACTTTACCAAACTCAGTCACCAGCTATATATATATATATATATATATATATATATATATATATATATATATATATATATATATTTGTTTTGCTTTGTCGCTGTTTCCCGCGTTAGCGAGGTAGCGCAAGAATGGCCCAACCCACCCGCATACGCATGTATATACATACACGTCCACACACGCAAATATACATACCTATACATCTCAATGTATACATATATATATACACACAAAGACATATATATATATACACATGTACATAACACATACTGTCTGCCCTTATTCATTCCCATCGCTACCCCGCCACATATGAAATACCAACCCCCTCCCCCCCTCATGTGCGCGAGGTAGCGCTGGGAAAAGACAACAAAGTTCACATTCGTTCACACTCAGTCTCTAGCTGTCATGTAATAATGCACCTAAACCACAGCTCCCTTTCCACATCCAGGCCCCGCAGAACTTTCCATGGTTTACCCCAAACGCTTCACATGCCCTGGTTCAATCCATTGACAGCACGTCGACCCCGGTATACCACATCGTTCCAATTCACTCTATTCCTTGCACGCCTTTCACCTTCCTGCATGTTCAGGCCCCGATCACTCAAAATCTTTTTCACTCCATCTTTCCACCTCCAATTTGGTCTCCCACTTCTCCTCGTTCCCTCCACCTCTGACACATATATCCTCTTGGTCAATCTTTCCTCACTCATTCTCTCCATGTGACCAAACCATTTCAAAACACCTTCTTCTGCTCTCTCAACCACACTCTTCTTATTACCACACATCTCTCTTACCCTATTATTACTTACTCGATCAAACCACCTCACACCACACATTGTCCTCAAACATCTCATTTCCAACTCATCCACCCTCCTCCCCATAACTCTATCCATAGCCCACGCCTCGCAGCCATATAACATTGTTGGAACCACTATTCCTTCAAACATACCCATTTTTGCTTTCCGAGATAATGTTCTTGACTTCCACACATTCTACAACGCTCCCAGAACTTTCCCCCCCTCCCCAACCCCTATGATTCACTTCCGCTTCCATGGTTCCATCCGCTGCCAAATCCACTCCCAGATATCTAAAACACTTCACTTCCTCCACTTTTTCTCCATTCAAACTTACCTCCCAATTGACTTGTCCTCAACCCTACTGCACCTAATAACCTTGCTCTTATTCACATTTACTCTCAGCTTTCTTCTTTCACACACTTTACCAAACTCAGTCACCAGCTTCTGCAGTTTCTCACACGAATCAGCCACCAGCGCTGTATCATCAGCGAACAACTGACTCACTTCCCAAGCTCTCTCTTCCACAACACACTGCATACTTGCCCCTCTTTCCAAAACTCTTGCATTCACCTCCCTAACAACCCCATCCATAAACAAATTAAACAACCATGGAGACATCACGCACCCCTGCCGCAAACCAACATTCACTGAGAACCAATCACTTTCCTCTCTTCCTACACGTACACATGCCTTACATCCTCGATAAAAACTTTTCACTGCTTCCAACAACTTGCCACCCACACCATATATTCTTAATACCTTCCACAGAGCATCTCTATCAACTCTATCATATGCCGTCTCCAGATCCATAAATGCTACAAACAAATCCATTTGCTTTTCCAAGTATTTCTCACATACACTCTTCAAAGCAAACACCTGATCCACACATCCTCTACCACTTCTGAAACCACACAGCTCTTCCCAATCTGATGCTCTGTACATGCCTTCACCCTCTCAATCAATACCCTCCCATATAATTTCCCAGGAATACTCAACAAACTTATACCTCTATAATTTGAGCACACACTTTTATCCCCTTTGCCTTTGTACAATGCCACTATGCAAGCATTCCGCCAATCCTCAGGCACCTCACCATGAATCATACATACATTAAATAACCGTACCAACCAGTCAACAATACAGTCATCCCCTTTTTTTTAAATAAATTCCACTGCAATACCATCCAAACCCGCTGCCTTGCCGGCTTTCGTTTTCCGCAAAGCTTTTACTACCTCTTCTCTGTTTACCAAATCATTTTCCCTAACCATCTCACTTTGCACCCCACCTCGACCAAAACATCCTATATCTGCCACTCTATCATCAATCACATTCAACAAACCTTCAAAATACTCACTCCATCTTCTCACATCACCACTACTTGTTATCACCTCCCCATTAGCCCCCTTCACTGAAGTTCCCATCTGCTCCCTTGTCTTACGCACTTTATTTACCTCCTTCCAAAACATCTTTTTATTCTCCCTAAAATTTAATGATACTCTCACACCCCAACTCTCATTTGCCCTCTTGTGCGCCTCTTGCACCTTTCTCTTGACCCCTTGCCTCTTTCTTTTATACATTTCCCAGTCATTTGCATTATTTCCTTGCAAAAATCGTCCAAATGCCTCTCTCTTCTCTTTCACTAATACTCTCACTTCTTCATCCCACCACTCACTACCCTTTCTAATCTGCCCACTCTTCTCATGCCACAAGCTTCTTTTGCGCAAGCCATCACTGCTTCCTTAAATACATCCCATTCCTCTCCCACTCCCCTTACCTCCTTTGTTCTCACCTTTTTCCATTCCGTACTCAGTGTCTCCTGGTACTTCCTCACACAAGTCTCTTTCCTAAACTCACTTACTGTCACCACTCTTTTCACCCCAACATTCTCTCTTCTTTTCTGAAAACCTCTACAAATCTTCACCTTCGCCTCCACAGGATAATGATCAGACATCCCTCCAGTTGCACCTCTCAGCACATTAACATCCAAAAGTCTCTATTTCGCACCCCTATCAATTAACACGTAATCCAATAACGCTCTCTGGCCATCTCTCCTACTTACATACATATACTTATGTATATCTCTCTTTTTAAACCAGATATTCCCAATCACCAGTCCCTTTTTCAGCACATAAATCTACAAGCTCTTCACCATTTCCATTTACAACACTGAACACCCCATGTGCACCAATTATTCTCTCAACTGCCACATTACTCACCTTTGCATTCAAATCACCCATCACTATAACGCGGTCTTGTGCATCAAAACTACTAACACACTCACTCAGCTGCTCCCAAAACACTTGCCACTCATGATCTTTCTTCTCATGCCCAGGTGCATATGCACCAATAATCACCCATCTCTCTCCATCAACTTTCAGTTTTACCCATATCAATCTCAAGTTTACTTTCTTACACTCTATCACATACTCCCACCACTCCTGTTTCAGGAGTAGTGCTACTCCTTCCCTTGCTCTTGTCCTCTCACTAACTCCTGACTTTACTCCCAAGACATTCCCCAAACCACTATTCCCCTTTACTCTTGAGCTTCGTTTCACTCAGAGCCAAAACATCCAGGTTCCTTTCCTCAAACATAGCACCTATCTCTCCTTTTTTCTCATCTTGGTTACATCCACACACATTTAGACACCCCAATCTGAGCCTTCGAGGAGGATGAGCACTCCCCGCGTGACTCATTCTTCTGTTTCCCTTTTTAGAAGGTCAAAATACAAGGAGGTGAGGGTTTCCAGCCACCCGCTCCCGTCCCCTTTAGTCGCCTTCTACGACACGTGAGGAATGCGTGGGAAGTATTCTTTCTCCCCTATCCCCAGGAATATATATATATATATATATATATATATATATATATATATATATATATATATATATATATATATATATATACATATAAAGAAAAGACAGAAAAACAGAATGATAGATGGAAAAGATACAATACATATGATACAAGAAAGTGCATAGATCAAAGAAAATTTTTGTCAAGAAGTGTCTGATATTCAAATCTACATACACACACAATAAAAAAGAAGGTATCGTCCGGGATGGGTCCGATGCATTTCGAAATGATCAGTACAACTTCTCTTGCCTTGATTGGGTTGGTAAGTACGAATGCACTACCACTTTCCCAGCAATTATGGTAATACGACTTTAGAGCTATTTCCTTCGAATAATAAACTCAATGCATCGTTTATTGTAGCAAATGACAGAAAACGTCGCCAGTAATCGTTATATTACATCATAAAAGCAGGACTAACAATGGGAGGTGAGACCAGTGGGCATTTCTCAAAATCCCTCGTCCATGGTGTCATATTGTTTCAGATAAAAAGTGGGAGGATACTTTTTTTCTAACCGAGTGAACGTTATGTAATGAGTTGTTGCTGAGATAAAGTTGCTCACTTGTAGTAATAGATACAATACAAAAGGCAGTGATGGAGGGCATCAGTGTTCTTCATTTTGCAAGAAGAGCTATCAGAGATGACGTGTGTTTTCTCATTATGAATACGAGTATTAGTTGTAAGCGCAAGGACGCGAGTATGAGAACAAGTACTGTTGCACGAGTACGAGTGTTTCCCTGTATGCTTTCCTCTTCCGGCATTGCTGTATAACTACCTGGTTTACATTATGCAGGTCTGATGTATGAGGTAAATGCTATCACTATGTATCTGATGTACCCTAGACCTAACTTCGTTTCTGACGGCAAGTTGACTGTCTGGACCCACCTCTCACCCTCCCATGTTGACGTACTGTACACACTGTACACTATATACTTGCCATCAACCACGCATTCCATGAAATACTTTGTCTATGTATATCTAAACAACAGAATTTTAAAACTAAAGCTAACTAGATCTATAAACACTAAAATATTTCTACCTGAAAAAGAACAGCAACAGAATTTCCGATAATAGGGCGACCACAAGGCTCTATGATGTAATGAAGGAAAAGATAGAAACTTAAGGATACATATGTGTCAACATAGATCCTTTCGTTGTGACGTTATCAACAGATTCAAAATGGAGAAGGCTGCAAATGGCACTATGAATCTTATTTTCGTTTTCTATCATAAACTTATCTGTACCTACTTTTTTTTTCCGTAGGTTAGCAATCTCCGAACATGACGATCCAGAAGCATTTGGCATGAACTATTCTATGCCATTTCAGTGTTCCGATGTTGAAATGGAAGACCGTATACGGAATCAGTCTGCGAGGAGTGGCACAATGGAGAGCACTATGGTTGCGAAGGCTGGCAGCTGTAGGGTATGCAGTTCTCTTTATCGATAGTCTTTCGCTAAGATAGTACAGGCACACACCAGCCGAGCAGGCCTGCGTTGGCGAACATCATGGAGGACTGGTAGAATGCACTCTTAGTCTCTCCTTGATGGAGAAGCAGGTGCCACCAATTGATATTTACGGAGGAGGACATGAGTCTTATAGTCACTTCCGAGACGTCGTTACTCGCCATGTGTTACTCCCTCCGGGTATCGATCCTTGCCCACCTAGGCTGCATCATACGAGACATCTAATCAGTTAATCAGAATTTTTTTATCAGAACTTTCCCATCACTTTTTCGTCAACTATACAAATACTAGAGTCACAGGGGTTAATCTACCTTGTATAAAATTTCCGTATCAAACAGCAATGTGTTTCATACAGTAAAGACACGACAAAAAGGAAAGAGAGGCAGAGTGAGGCATAACTTGAAGAGTGGGGTTCGAGTGAGGGTGCCCGGTAGAGAAGGCCCCTCGCCGGTCCATGTTCAGATAATTGCCTTTAGAATCATAAGTCATAAACTCCACCCTGACGTCATCAGACAAGCCATTATAAACCTGCTGGGAGGGGAATGCAAAGTTTCCTACGTGAGTTCCATTAGAATGTCTTCGCTCTGCAGGAAAACCTTAGTGTGGGTCAGTCAGTGTGTGTTGTACTGTTCCTCAGTCTTAGCCTGATGCTTGTAGCTAGACCACGAGTTCTTAACCATTTTATCCTCGTACATCACTTACAGGCACCCGTTGTCTGAGGACAACCTTCAGCATATATTCAATATGATATCGGTTCTGAAAGTACAATCAAAGAGAAATAATACCACTCAAACTCTTACAAGAGAATACTCAAGGCAAAACTTACTTTTCTATTCGTACATTTATATATCTATCTGTTTATTTGTTTTTCTTCTGTGGACCACCGAGATGTAGACCATAGACCAAACTTTAAGAACTCTAAAACGAGGCTCTCACCTTCAAAATAAACCTTCACGTATCACCAGGATTTCTCGTTCCAGATTCAAACTTTGTACTTCCATCTGAATGTTACACTATAATATGTTAATCATGAAACAGAGGCAAAGTTCAGCATCACATCTACATAGAACAACTGGTCCTCTGTTGTTTGCCTTATCCGTGTACTCTCACGTGCCAGCCCCTTTCTTAATAACGATGATACTGATGGTTACCATCAAGAAGACGCTCTCACATAGCTATCTCAACAGGCAAACAATCAACTACGTCAACAGCGGTATGAGTATATCATACAGCCATTATGTTATCATGACCATCTGAATATTCTGAGTTCATGCAAAGACTAATGCACTGTAACATTACGTCAAAAAAGGAATCCTTATTGATTTAGGTGATAGATATAGAGAAATATTGTAAAAGAGACACATCGACATGCTGGACACACCATAATTATGGGCGCAAGGTCTTACGCATTCCCAGTCTCCCCTCCTTGGACTATCAGTGATAAAGATTCTTAATTACTTTTGCCGTGCTATTCTCAGCATTTTCAACATTCTCTCATCTTGCAGTCTCAATGCAAATATAATCTGTTCGCTGTCTTTATTTTCATATTTTTCTTATTACTATGAATCATTTTAGTGTCTTAAATAAGATGAAAAATGGAATGAAAAAGAGTGAGTGGTCGCGGCCTGAACATGCAGGAGGGAGAAAGGCGTGCACGGGATAGAGTGAAATGGAACGATGTGGTATACAGGGGTTGACATGCTGTCAAGCCGACTAAACCAGAGCATGTGAAATTGCCGGGTGAAACCATGGAAAGGTCTGTGGGGTCTGGATGTGAATATGGGGCTGTGGTTTAGGTGCACTTCACAATGACAACTCGAGAGAATGGATGAGAGCAAATCTGGCTTTTTTCTTCCGTTCCTGGCACTACCTTGGTAATGTGGGAAACGACGACCATTGTAAAAAAGTTTATATATATATATATATATATATATATATATATATATATATATATATATATATATATATATATATATATTTATATATAAACTGATAACCACGAGGAAAATGAAACACAATAAGTTCCCAAGTGCACTTGAGAACTCCCGGTGTTTCCTTTTCTTCGCGGTTATCAGTTATTACTAGATATTGCGCACCACTGTGACCTACTGCTGCATCATATATATATATATATATATATATATGTGTTCATGTTCATACTACTTGCCATTTCCCGCGTCAGCGAGGTAGCGTTAAGAAGAGAGGACTGAGCCTTTGAGGGAATATCCTCACTTGGCCCCCTTCTCTGTTCCTTCTTTTGGAAAATTAAAAAAGAGAGGGGAGGATTTCCAGCCCCCCGCTCCCTTCCCTTTCAGTCGCCTTCTACGACACGCAGGGAATACGTGGGAAATATTCTTTCTCCCCTATCCCCAGGGATAATATATATATATATATATATATATATATATATATATATATATATATATATATATATATATATATATACTTATCTATTCATTTTGCTTTGTCGCTGTCTCCCGCGTTAGCGAGGTAGCGCAAGGAAACAGACGAAAGAATGGCCCAACCCACCCACATACACATGTATATACATACACGTCCACACACGCAAATAGACATACCTATACATCTCAATGTACACATATATATACACACACAGACATGTACATATATACACATGTGCATAATTCATACTGTCTGCCTTTATTTTTTCCCATCGCCACACCGCCACACATGGAATAACAATCCCCTCCCCCCTCATGTGTGCGAGGTAGCGCTATGAAAGGACAACAAAGGCCCCATTCGTTCACACTCAGTTTCTAGCTGCCATGTAATAATGCACCGAAACCACAGCTCCCTTTCCACATCCAGGCCCCACACAACTTTCCATGGTTTACCCCAGACGCTTCACATGCCCTGGTTCAATCCATTGACAGCACGTCGACCCCGGTATACCGCATCGTTCCAATTCACTCTATTTCTTGCACGCCTTTCACCCTCCTGCATGTTCAGGCCCCGATCACTGAAAATCTTTTTCACTCCATCTTTCCACCTCCTATTTGGTCTCCCACTTCTCCTCGTTCCCTCCACCTCTTACACATACATCCTGTTGGTCAATCTTTCCTCACTCATACTCTCCATGTGATCAAACCACTAGAAAACACCCTCTTCTGCTCTCTCAACCACACTCTTTTTACTTCCACACATCTCTCTTACCCTTACATTACTTACTCGAGCATACCACCTCGCACCACATATTGTCCTCAAACATCTCATTTCTAGCACATCCACCCTCCTGCGCACAACTCTATCCATAGCCCACGCCTCGCAACCATACAACGTTGTTGGAACCACTATTCCTTCAAACATTCCCATTTTTGCTTTCCGAGATAATGTTCTCGACTTCCACACATTCCTCAAGGCTCTCAGAACTTTCGCCCCCTAACCCACCCTATGGTTCACTTCCGCTTCCATGGTTCCATCCGCTGCCAGATCCACTCCCAGATATCTAAAACACTTTACTTCCTCCAGTTTTTCTCCATTCAAACTTACCTCCCAATTGACTTGACCCTCAACCATACTGCACCTAATAACCTTGCTCTTATTCACATTTACTCTCAGCTTTCTTCTTTCACACACTACCAAAATCAGTCACCAGCTTCTGCAGTTTCTCACATGAATCAGCACCAGCGATGTATCATCAGCGAAGATCAACTGACTCACTTCCCAAGCTCTCTCATCCACAACAGACTGCATACTTGACCCTCTCTCCAAAACTCTTGCATTCACCTCCCTAACAACCCCATCCATAAACAAATCAAACAACCATGGAGACATCACACACCCCTGCCGCAAACCTACATTCACTGAGAACCAATCACTTTCCTCTCTTCATGCACGTACACATGCCTCACATCCTCGATAAAAACTTTTCACTGCTTCTAACAACTTGCCTCCCACACCATATATTCTTAATACCTTCGACAGAGCATTTCTATCAACTCTGTCATATGCCTTCTCCAAATCCATAAACGCTACATACAAATCCATTTGTTTTTCTAAGTATTTCTCACATACATTCTTCAAAGCAAACACCTGATCCACACATCCTCTACCACTTCTGAAACCACACTGCTCTTCCCCATTTGATGCTCTGCACGTGCCTTCACCCTCTCAATCAGTCAATATATAAATATATATATATATATATATATATATATATATATATATATATATATATATATATATATATATATATATATATATATATATATATATTCCCCTTAATCTATTGTTCCGTAACACCACTTTCTTTTTTCTTATTCTACCTCTTTGTATATATGCCAACTCACAGCCCTCTACTGACAGACACTCTCAGCTCCTGCCAAAACGCCTCTTGGCTCGCTCATTTATTTTTGAACATTTTTAATCCACCGCGCAGTCTCTCTCTTCCTCCTTCACTTGATATAAATCCTTGGTTCCAGGTATTAAATTTTCTTAAATGCTTTACACTTTCCATATACCGCGTCATACCTCGAAAATTTTTAGCAAAATACTCTCTGTCTTGCACTCTCCATCTCTGGGGATATATATATATATATATATATATATATATATATATATATATATATATATATATATATATATATATATATATATATATTATTTTCTTACTTTCACTCATATTCCTCACAATCCTCATCTTCTGCTGATCTTTACGTCGTATCTCTCTGTCAAAAGATACTTGATAAAAGTGAGTTTACATGATTATCGTAGATGTCCACAGGCTCTCAAGCTAAACATCACATTATCTGATGAGTGCATGATAAATATTTCAATTTGAACCATTAATTACTGCCAGTATATGAACCATACAGTGGTCACTGGAAGCCTTCGTTACCTTCTGATCCTTATTGTGACGTGGACAATGTTTGTCTTTATCATCGTAAGCAGCTCACGCTCGGCATTCATCGATCGTATTTCCAGATAAACATGTTTTATAAAGAGAATATAAACACACGAGAATATCTTCTCGACAAAAAAATACTGTAAGTAATGTAGTCTTCTTCTTTCCCCCACCTGGCCAAGCACTAACCAACAAAATTATCATAATAAACTTGCATTAAGCGAAAACGCCGACGACCCAACATTTCCATTCCTGCCGCCTCCGCCTCCTCCTCCTCCTCCTCCTCTTCCTCAAGCACTCCCCACCG
The DNA here is from genome assembly GCF_036320965.1 of Panulirus ornatus. Lineage (NCBI taxonomy): Eukaryota > Metazoa > Arthropoda > Malacostraca > Decapoda > Palinuridae > Panulirus > Panulirus ornatus. Next base: position 39,604,921 of record NC_092241.1, on the reverse strand, counting down.
CGGAAACATCGAAGAACTTAGGGTAAACAGCCTACCTGCCCAGACTGCACCGCTCTCCCCACACGCTAAATGGACCTCTTTACTAAAGGCTCTAATTTGCATCACATCAGGCACTTTTCAGCAGAAATATCGGGACATCTTGGTGTGTAAGTGTACCAGGCGTGGCGGCGGCAGACCTGGTGTGGCGGCGAGCTGGTATGATGTTGGCGCTAGTGTGGTGGAGGAGGGAGTAGGTGTGCTGGGTTTGTGGTATAGGATCTCGTGTCCTGTCGGCGGACCACGTATGTTTGAGGACCTGGTGTAGCGGAGGGTTTGGTGCAGTGGTGAGCCTGGTGGTGTGTCAGACATGGTGTAGTGGTAGACCAAATATGGAGGAAGGCCTGGTGTCACAGTGGCAGAGGTGATGGAGAGCTGAAAGTACTTGCACTAGCGAACTTGCACTGCAGTTGTCCTAGTGTGATGGAGGACCTGGTTCTTATCGCATCTGGTGCGATGAAGGAGTCGAAGTGGTGTAAAGGAGGAGCTGTGGTGAACGTATGCTAATAGTGGGGCTTCATGTGGTGGTGGATCTTGGGTACATGAAGACCTGATATGGTAGAGAATTTGAAGTAGTAGAGAACCAAGTGTGAAATGCAAGGGCATGTGTCTCAGAGGATGTGGTGTGGCTGTGGCAGAGGACCTGATATAGTGAGCTGTCTGGTGTGGTGAATGGCCTGGGTGAGGGAGGTCCTACTATGGATGAGGAGCTAGGTATGAGCGATTTTAGTGAGTAAGGAATGAGGAACGAGGTATAGTGCATTACTCGGTGTGGCTGTGAAATGATATCTGCTCTGAAGGAGGGCCTGACGTGGTCGAGGGGTCTGGTATGAGAAGGATGACGGAAATGGTGTGGTGAGTGATGGGTGATGACGGAATTGATGTGATGGATGATGGGTGATGGTAAGCCTGGCGTGTCGATGACGGAGGTCTCGGTGTAGCAGAGGACTTTGTGGGGTGGAGGGCTTGATGTAATTAAGTTTCTTGGGATGGTGGAAGGACGAGAGTGGTGGAAAACATGAACTGGATAGGTGTTTGTGGTGACGGAAAGTCTGGTGTTGTGAAGACTTCGTAGTGGTGAAGTGTATGAGGTGGTGTAGTGCCTGGGTTATGGGAGACCTGGTGTGGTGAAGGAGCTGGTGTGGTGGAGGGTCAGGTATGGTGAAGGGCCTGGAATGATGGACCACGTGGTGTGACGAGGGAACTGGTGTGGTGGAGGACCTGGTGTGGTGGAGGGCCAGGTGTGGTGAAGGGCCTGGAATGATGGACCACGTGGTGTGACGAGGGAACTGGTGTGGTGGAGGACCTGATGTGGTGGAGGGCCAGGTGTGGTGAAGGGCCTGGAATGATGGACCACGTGGTGTGACGTAGGACCTGGTGTGGTGGAAGTGTCTAGTGTGGTGGTGGAGGGATGTGGCGGCGACCTGCCTCTCTACCGCTCCCTCCTCTAAACTGCTCACTGGGGCCAGAATATGAATACAGATCGCCCATTACCCAAGAGTTTAACATTTTTATATGGCGCTATTCCGTGGGGGTTTTGACGGCCTCTCGCACCGTGACATATCATGCGGTTTCGTCTTCATTTTTAATGCAGTGGCCGGCAATGTAGGAAGAAATGCATTTAGCTTAAAATGCTCGCGTATCTTGCTCTCAGATGGTACACAGTAAAAGACCTACTCTCGCTGGAGAACTTAACATTACAAGAATATTTCTGAATATCATGACGAAAAATATTTTCATGAATAACTGGCTGAATTCATCCCGTATGTGTTACTCTTGCTCCTACAAGGTATATATTCTAATAATCGTATTGATGATATGTTCTTTTTTTTTTTATTCGTTGCGTTTTTGCCATAAGACGGGGTACGTTATGATGCACGGAGGCTGTGGCCTTCATATAAACGTCACTCGCTTAGGGGTATCGGAGACGGTCCTGTGAATAGAAAGCAGGAATCAATATCTGTATTCAGCTCAAGAGACACAGAGTCGGGCTAACTCCGAACGCATCCAAGAATAACGTCCCTCTTTCATACCTGTGCATCTTCTTGTCTGTGTAACTTTTTGACTGTGTGTTTTAACTGTCTGTGTGTAACATCTTGTCTGTGTACGAATCTGTGCAGCTTTCTGGCTATCTATTTGTCTGTGTGACCCCTTGACTGTACACGTAGCTACCCGATGAATCTGTAGATGGATGGATTTTGCCTGTCTACATGGCAGAGTAACTTCACGTGTGTGTGCAAGAGGTATGATTCCTGCTCTTCATGTACGTATATCTTAAGTGTCTGTGTCTTTGCATCTCTTCTCTTGTCTGTGTATCTTCTAGTCTTTCTTCACGTTTTGTTGATTTCTTTTCTGTATGATTTCTCTTACACTTACTGAACCCGTTTTTCGTCTTTCGTGTCTTTCGCCTTATACATGTCAATAGATAGTCTCTTTTCTTTATCATTTTTTGTCCATCTAGATAACGTCTTGGATTTCTGTATAACGTCTTTTCTACCTGTGCTTAAGTTCGTTTGTTTACTCCTCTTCTGTCTCTGAAATACGCCAGAAGTAAGTTATGCTTGACGGGTGATTTTACGGTTATCAAGAATCATTCCCAGATGTTGCTTTGGTGTTATTTTCTTGCAGCTTTTCAGTCGAAGTCTGCGTCATTACATGCATGTAACTGCTTTACACTTGTGCGATCCCATCTTCTGAACATTCTCCAATATCATAAAACTTTTAAAACTTACTTATGATGTCCAGCATTATTGTCTACTCGTTAGATTAGTTCCATTCATCCATCTCTCTTACAGCATGAAATTACTTCTTTACATTTACTGAACAATTTTCATGTTTAGTTTCATGTGTCCTTTATTTGTTCTATCTCTACACCTTGTGAAGAGCTGTTCACTATTTCATCAGTCTGATGTATAATCTTGAATATTGTTATCAGGTCACCCCTCACTTTTCTCTCTTCCATGCTAGGAAAATCTAAGCCCTCTAGCCTTTTCCTATAACTCAGCTTTCCCTAATTTTGGTGACATGTTTGTCCTCCCCCTTCGCCCCTTCCCGGCATCTATCCTTTTAGCTCTTTGCGCCTCTTTATGTACCTTGGCAAGACTTGAGACGCATATTCTGGTTTTGGCCTAACGTAGGATGTGAGCAGCTTGCTGAATATTTCCTTATCCATATGTCTGAAAGCTACGCTGACAGTTTGTCTCTACTGTTCTCCTGACGTGAGACTAGGCGATAGGCTAGGGGCGATATTAACACCCAAGTCTGTCTGTCTTACATACAGATTCCTGCAACTTATATCCTGCTAAATAGTATTCATGTATTCGTAATGAGACCTTTCACTGTGTTCTATCCTCATTACTTTACACTCACTCGCTCTGAATTTCATCAACCTTGCGCGGGCCAACTTTGGAATTTATCCAGGTTTCCTTGTAAGTTCAAGCAATCTCCCTCGCTTTTTACTTCCCTTATCATTCGGGAATTATCTGCAAACATGTTCTGGCAGGATTCCAATCTTTCTGACTAGCCATTCACATAGATCAAGAAGAACAATTGTCCCCAGACCAAAACTTACGCCATGCTATAGGTAGATTAAACCATTTCCAGAAGGCTCCCAACATGCGTCCGTTGTTCCCTTCCAATAATATAACTTTCTACCTATCGAAGTAGTCTATCCCTTGTTAATGCCTGAAGATCTAACTTCTTTACCACATCTTTAGCACAGTTTCAAAGACTTTCCATCTGTCCAGATATACAAACGATCCACCCAGTCTTCTCATTTGTCTGGAACAGAAACCTGGGTTTCGTTACACACGACCTCTTTTCCCTGAAACTATGCGTGTGTGTATGTGTGTGTGTGTGTGTGTGTGTGTGTGTTTGAATTTCCGATGACTTTCATTCGGTTATATGTCTGTGTATCTATCTTCTTTCTTTCTCGTATCTGCTTCTCTCACTTATTTGATGACCATTTTGTCTATTTCCCTCTAACTTTCCCTGTCTTCCTTGTGATCTATATCATCGTCTATTCATCTCAACGAGCCACATATCTCTCCTCTAGCTCCTCTATCTCTTTGTCTCCTACAGTCTACCTTTGTTGGGTTTCCTCCGAATCAATTTCTTTGTTAGTTCTCAGTGCGTTTGTCTTCTTCTTTCTCTTCATGTTTGGCTTTCTTTCTTCTATGTTATGTACGACACTTCCTATACCGCCACTTATCAAATTATCATAAATCAAGATAAGCGCCACATCATTTTGTTTCAGTGTTGATCCGGTAACCCCTTTTTATACATAATCTCTCATCTGGAGTCTGCTCCCCATTCAATATCCACTCCAATACATTTCAAAGCAACACATTAGGATCAACTATTTAGAATACCCTGATGGCCCTCTATAGGCTTGTAGCCTCATCATCTCACCTTGAACATAGTGTCCCAGCGTATAATAATGTGTATCAATATCTCCCTGTGTTCTTAGGGTCTGATGTACCCAACGATTCAGCACAATCTCATGTTGCAATCCACGTCCCAATTACTAACCAGAGTTGCTTGTTTCTTTCCAGTTCTCCCCATACTATTCAATTAGGCTCCATTTTCCCCCTCTGACTGACCGCCCGCAGTAAAGAATCATGGGTATACAAGTGTTCCCATTTTCTAACTCATCAGTTCCCAGCCCACATCTAATCTACAGAACATACGAACACACAAGAGCAATATCTGTTGTGAGGTTCGTGTGTAGTCTTACAATTAACTGAAAAAGGTGTACAGAATTCTTCGACTTGACGTCCACGTCCTCAATGAACCTAGCGGACGGCATGCCTAAAGTCTTTTAAGTAACCAATCAGCCATGTAAACAGAGACATGAAACTGGCTAAGGAGATGAAATGATGGTCTCTTAATGGGTTAACATCGTCCTAGCTTACTGGACAAGCCACAGTGCCTCCTGCTCTTATAATACCTTTTCGAATCTTTAAAATTTTTGCTTTCAGTTTTTTCCCTTACATTCCAGTGTGTTCCTTGAGACAAATTTCCTTACCTTTATCTACAACACACTACATATGCATACATGCACATAAATCAATCCCCCCCCCCAAGGAATAACATCATGTTATACATATATATATTTTTTTTTTTTCAAACTATTCGCCATTTCCCGCGTTAGCGAGGTAGCGTTAAGAACAGAGAACTGGGCCACTGAGGGAATATCCTCACCTGGCCCCCTTCTCTGTTCCTTCTTTTGGAAAATTAAAAAAAAATTGAGAGGGGAGGATTTCCAGCCCCCCGCTCCCTCCCCTTTTAGTCGCCTTCTACGACACGCAGGGAATACGTGGGAAGTATTCTTTCTCCCCTATCCCCAGGGATAACATATATATATATATATATATATATATATATATATATATATATATATATATATCCCTGGGGATAGGGGAGAAAGAATACTTCCCACGTATTCCCTGCGTGTCGTAGAAGGCGACTAAAAGGGGAGGGAGTGGGGGGCTGGAAATCCTCCCCTCTCTTTTTTTTTTTTTTTTAATTTTCCAAAAGAAGGAGCAGAGGGGGGGGGGGCCAGGTGAGGATATTCCCTTAGAGGCCCAGTTCTCTGTTCTTATCGCTACCTTGCTAACGCGGGAAATGGCGAATAGTTTGAAAGAAAAAAGAAAGATATATTCATTATAATTGTATCACTGAAGATGTGAATCATCACGCAATCGCCCGGATCTTCGTGTTTCATGTTCTTGTGGTTACCAGTGTATACGTACTGTCTGATAATGGAGCACATCAGTTAAACCCAAGTCACTGTTAGTACCCTTCTATTTTTATTCTATTTTTCCGTAACTTTCCCTATGATTACTGACCTCCCAAGTATGCACCACCACATTTATTCCAAAAAGTCTTTAATTCTTAAACCCCTCACATCCGGACAACAGTGACGCAAGCTGTTCACAATTATCCCTACAACTGTCTGAATCTAGACCTATAAATACATTAGCATCCTGTTCTTAACAACAGTGGAGTGGTAATTCACCCCTTGTGTTTCGGCTTCCCCTCAAGTCATGCATTGGTTCATCCAACAATTCACAAACATTATTTTGCATCTTAACGGAGTTACTTTATTAATTACCAGCCTGGGCTACTCTCTCTCTCTCTCTCTCTCTCTCTCTCTCTCTCTCTCTCTCTCTCTCTCTCTCTCTCTCTCTCTCTCAGTACATACCAGGTAAACTCCCCTTCATCCTTTTGCATTTATTCTCTTTAATATAACCTGTTGTAATTCCACAAATGTTGCATACCTTGTTTCAATATTTCAACATATTTTCAACCGTTATTTTCCCAGCAGATCTCTGGACGTTGGCGGCACGCTCCACCCCTGCACAAATCCCAGGCCACCCTCACTACCTCTCCACCGCTGTAACCCTCTCTATCACGCCCTTCCCTTCACCTGCCCTCCTACACTAAACAAACTAATTTCTCAACAGCCCCTGCTCTCGACTCTTGCTCTCACTGCTGGACGCAGGGAGGCTATCAATTATACGAGGAGAAAATTCTAAAAGTAATTTATGTGTATGTGTGTGTGTGTGTGTGTGTGCGTGTGTGCGTGTGCGCGTGTGTGTGATGAATAATGACAATGAAAGGATAATGATGATAATATCTATTCTAACAATAACTTATGATTACTTTAGTAATAATGATAATGGTAGTAATTACTGAGGACAACAGTAAAGATAGGAACTGAAATGATAATAATAATAATAATAATAATAATAATAATAATAATAATAATAATAATGATAATAATAATAATGATAGTAATAATAATGATAATAATAATAATAATAATAATAGTAATAATAATTTTTTTTTATATTATACTTTGTCGCTGTCTCCCGCGTTTGCGAGGTAGCGCAAGGAAACAGACGAAAGAAACGGCCCAACCCCCCCCCCCATACACATGTATATACATACGTCCACACACGCAAATATACATACCTACACAGCTTTCCATGGTTTACCCCAGACGCTTCACATGCCTTGATTCAATCCACTGACAGCACGTCAACCCCGGTATATCACATCGCTCCAATTCACTCTATTCCTTGCCCTCCTTTCACCCTCCTGCATGTTCAGGCCCCGATCACACAAAATCTTTTTTCACTCCATCTTTCCACCTCCAATTTGGTCTCCCTCTTCTCCTTGTTCCCTCCACCTCCGACACATATATCCTCTTGGTCAATTTTTCCTCACTCATTCTCTCCATATGCCCAACCCACTTCAAAACACCCTCTTCTGCTCTCTCAACCACGCTCTTTTTATTTCCACACATCTCTCTTACCCTTACGTTACTCACTCGATCAAACCACCTCACACCACACATTGTCCTCAAACATCTCATTTCCAGCACATCCATCCTCCTGCGCACAACTCTATCCATAGCCCACGCCTCGCAACCATACAACATTGTTGGAACCACTATTCCTTCAAACATACCCATTTTTGCTTTCCGAGATAATGTTCTCGACTTCCACACATTCTTCAAGGCCCCCAGAATTTTCGCCCCCTCCCCCACCCTATGATCCACTTCCGCTTCCATGGTTCCATCCGCTGACAGATCCACTCCCAGATATCTAAAACACTTCACTTCCTCCAGTTTTTCTCCATTCAAACTCACCTCCCAATTGACTTGACCCTCAACCCTACTGTACCTAATAACCTTGCTCTTATTCACATTTACTCTTAACTTTCTTCTTCCACACACTTTACCAAACTCAGTCACCAGCTTCTGCAGTTTCTCACATGAATCAGCCACCAGCGCTGTATCATCAGCGAACAACAACTGACTCACTTCCCAAGCTCTCTCATCCCCAACAGACTTCATACTTGCCCCTCTTTCCAAAACTCTTGCATTTACCTCCCTAACAACCCCATCCATAAACAAATTAAACAACCATGGAGACATCACACACCCCTGCCACAAACCTAAATTCACTGAGAACCAATCACTTTCCTCTCTTCCTACACGTACACATGCCTTACATCCTCGATAAAAACTTTTCACTGCTTCTAACAACTTTCCTCCCACACCATATATTCTTAATACCTTCCACAGAGCATCTCTATCAACTCTATCATATGCCTTCTCCAGATCCATAAATGCTACATACAAATCCATTTCCTTTTCTAAGTATTTCTCACATACATTCTTCAAAGCAAACACCTGATCCACACATCCTCTACCACTTCTGAAACCACACTGCTCTTCCCCAATCTGATGCTCTGTACATGCCTTCACCCTCTCAATCAATACCCTCCCATATAATTTACCAGGAATACTCAACAAACTTATACCTCTGTAATTTGAGCACTCACTCTTATCCCCTTTGCCTTTGTACAATGGCACTATGCACGCATTCCGCCAATCCTCAGGCACCTCACCATGAGTCATACATACATTAAATAACCTTACCAACCAGTCAACAATACAGTCACCCCCTTTTTTAATAAATTCCACTGCAATACCATCCAAACCTGCTGCCTTGCCGGCTTTCATCTTCCGCAAAGCTTTCACTACCTCTTCTCTGTTTACCAAATCGTTTTCCCTAACCCTATCACTTTGCACACCACCTCGACCAAAACACCCTATATCTGCCACTCTATCATCAAACACATTCAACAAACCTTCAAAATACTCACTCCATCTCCTTCTCACATCACCACTAATAATAATATTAATAATAATAAGATAATAATCATGATAATAATAATAATAATAATAATAATAATAATAATGATAATGATTGTAATGATAATGATAATAATGATAATGATAATAATAATGATAATGATAATATTGATAATATTAATGATAATGATAATTATAATAGTAATAATAATAATGATATTGATAATGATAATAATGATAATAATGATAATAATAGTGATAATAATAATAATGATAATAATAATAATAATAATAATAATAATAATAATAATAAAATAATAATAATAATAATAATAATAATAATAATAATAATAACAATAATAATGATAATAGTAATAATAATGATAATAATAACGATGATAATGATAGTAATGATAATGATAATAATGATAACAATGATTATGATGATGATAATAATGATAATAATAATAATAATAATAATAATAATAATAATAATAATAATGATAATAATAATAATAATAATAATAATAATAATAATGATAATAATAATAATAACAATAATAATAGGGGACAAAGAATACTTCCCACGTATTCCCTGCGTGTCGTAGAAGGCGACTAAAAGGGGAGGGAGCGGGGGGCTGGAAATCCTCCCCTCTCGTTTTTTTTTTTAATTTTCCAAAAGAAGGAACAGAGAATTGGGCCAGGTGAGGGTATTCCCTCAAAGGCCCAGTCCTCTGTTCTTAACGCTACCTCGCTAATGCGGGAAATGGCGAACAGTTTGAAAGAAAAGAAAAGATAATAATAATAATAATAATAAGAAGAAGAAGAAGAAGAAGAAGAAGAATGAAAATAATGATAATAATAATGATAATAATGATAATAATAATAATAATAATAATAATAATAATAATAATAATAATAATAATGATAATAATAATAATAATAATAATAATAATAATAATAATAATAATAATAATAATAATAATAATGATAATAATAATAAGAAGAAGAAGAATGGTGATAATGATAATGATACTTTAAAAATGATAATTATAGTAATGTAATAATCATGATGATAATGATAACAGTGATTATAAAGATAAGAACGAGCAGGAGAAAGAACAAAAACAGGAACAAGACAAACATGAAGATGACATGATAACAATCATAATTCATTCCTTATATTTGTTAGCCGTTTCTCACGTAGCGAGGTAGCGCCAGGAACAAATGAAAAGTGGCCTCATTTGTTTATCTCTGCTCCCCAGCTTTCATGTATGATGCGCCGAAAGTAGAGGTCTCTATCCAGAGTCAAGCCCCACAAACCTTTCGTTCACCACTTCATATTCCCTGGTTCAGCCCAATGACAGCGCGTCGCCCCCTGTATACCACATTGCTCCCATTTGCTCTCTCTCATACACGCCTTACACCCTCCTGCATAGTCAGATCCCGAACCCTCAAAGCGTCTTTCACTCCATCCTTCAACCTCCTCCTCGGTTTCCTTCTTCTTGTACCCTCCACTTCCGTCATGTATACCCTCTTGGTCAGCCTCCCCTCACTCATCCTCTCCATATATCCAAACCATTTCAGCATACCCTGTTCAGCTCTCTCATATGTACTCCTCTTACTTCCATACCTCACATTTATCCTATGATTCTTTTATTCGGCCAACCCTCTTCACACCACAAGTTGTTCTCAAACATTTCATTTCCAAACAAATCCATCCACTCTCGCACTTTTTCATCTAGTGCCCACGCCTCGCATCAGTGACTCACCGTTGGGATGTCTTCACAGACAGAGACCTCGCTTTTTACACTCTCTTCAACTCACCCAGGACCGAAGCCCTCTCACTTATCATGTGGCTTTTTTTTTTTTTCAGATTCCATAGTTCCATCTGCTGACAAGCCCACTCTCACGGATCTACAACAATCCATTTTTTCGATGAACTCTCCATTTGAACTCGCACTCTAACCTGTCTGTCTCTCTTCCATGTCAAACCTGATAATCCTGACAATGACTTTCATCTTTCTCCTTTCCCACATTATCTTTAACTCATAACCAGGTCCTGCAGCTTCTCACTCAAATCTGCCACCAAAAATGTGTAATGAGTAAACAGTCAGTAACTCACCTTCCAAACCCTCCCACCCTAGCAGACTGGAGAGTGCTACCCTGCCACTCTCTACGACCCTCGCATTCACCTCCCCCCCCACCCCCCACTACTCCATCCATAAACAAATAAAACAGCCAGTCGACTCTCCCGCAAACCCACCTTCACCTGGAACAACCTAACCTTCTCTCTTCCTACTCGTACACACGCCTTACTCTAAGAATTCATAACTGTTTCAGATAATTTTCTTCTCACACCATATGTTCGTAACACCTTCCACAAAGCACCTCTATCAGCCTTATATTACGCTTTATACCATAAGTGTAACATACAAATCCATCTCTTTCTCTAGCTGTATTTCATACACATTTTTCAAAGTAAACATCGAAGCCATAAAATACTGTACTCCGTACTTATGAAGCCGCCATCCTGTCAATCATTATTCTCTCGTGCAACTTACCAGGTACACTTAAACTTCTGCCTCTAATTCGAGCATTCACTTTTGTCCTCCCTTTCATTATAAAGCAGCACTGTGTTGGCATTATGCCAATCCTCAGGCACCTCTCCATGAGCTAAACACCCTGTACACTAAAATTCCTAACCAGCAAATAATAAAAGCTATAATCTGTCCTATGTAGATATTGCCCAGACTAACCCTCTAAGATGGAACTAAATTCAAGAATTAAGGACCGCGCGCCTGTTAGTCATCTGTAGTCTATCTATTTCGCTGTGCATCAAGTGATGCAGCATACATTGGATCCACTTAGTGATCTCTGCACTGTATGTTTGAACAGCACACCAGGAGATTTCATAGTACAGATATGTGGCTTTCCAGAGTAGATCCTTCTTCTGTAAAGGTTGCATGCAAAACATTGTGGCGGTAATTTTTCATTTAATGATTTTTAAATTATAATTGGACGGGAGACCAATTTGCAACATCAAAGGCTCCTTGAGTAGTTAGAAATCCCCAAAACTATGTCTAGCCTGAACGACAATGACCCAACGGCTCAGCTGAATACCGTTGTCTGATTCAGGAGTTCAGTATTGTGTTGGTTTCTAATCACTCTTTACACTTTGATGTTCGCGAGGTGATCTTGATATTTTTCAGTTTTGTATACAGATTAAAGTACTATATTATTTTCTTGAATGTACCCTTTGTAGACTGATGTATCTTTGATCTGTTTTAACTACTATTTCAATAAAGTAATGATGATATTTCAATGACTCTGGGATTTACTGTGTATTCAATGATGATGAGGTCAATTCTCTAAACGTCAAGCAGATAAGCATAAGACCTTAAAAGTTCATTTCAACTGTCTTTGTCCAGATTATATATAGTGAATGTTGGGGTGAAGAGGGTGGTGAGAGTAAGTGAGCTTGGGAAGGAGACTTGTGTGAGGAAGTACCAGGAGAGACTGAGTACAGAATGGAAAAAGGTGAGAACAATGGAAGTAAGGGGAGTGGGGGAGGAATGGGATGTATTTAGGGAATCAGTGATGGATTGCGCAAAAGATGCTTGTGGCATGAGAAGAGTGGGAGGTGGGTTGATTAGAAAGGGTAGTGAGTGGTGGGATGAAGAAGTAAGAGTATTAGTGAAAGAGAAGAGGGAGGCATTTGGACGATTTTTGCAGGGAAAAAATGCAATTAAGTGGGAGATGTATAAAAGAAAGAGACAGGAGGTCAAGAGAAAGGTGCAAGAGGTGAAAAAAAAGGGCAAATGAGAGTTGGGGTGAGAGAGTATCATTAAATTTTAGGGAGAATAAAAAGATGATAGGGGTGAAAGAATACTTCCCACGTATTCCTCGCGTGTCGTAGAAAGCGACTAGAGGGGACGGGAGCGGGGGGCCAGAAATCCTCCCCTCCTTGTATTAACTTTCTAAAATGGGAAACAGAAGAAGGAGTCACGCGGGGAGTGCTCATCCTCCTCGAAGGCTCAGACTGGGGTGCCTAAATGTGTGTGGATGTAACCAAGATGTGAAAAAAGGAGAGATAGGTAGTATGTTTGAGGAAAGGAACCTGGATGTTTTGGCTCTGAGTGAAACGAAGCTCAAGGGTAAAGGGGAAGAGTGGTTTGGGAATGTCTGGGGAGTAAAGTCAGGGGTTAGTGAGAGGACAAGAGCAAGGGAAGGAGTAGCACTACTCCTGAAACAGGAGTTGTGGGAGTATGTGATAGAGTGTAAGAAAGTAAATTCTCGATTGATATGGGTAAAACTGAAAGTTGATGGAGAGAGGTGGGTGATTATTGGTGCATATGCACCTGGGCATGAGAAGAAAGATCAAGAGAGGCAAGTGTTTTGGGAGCAGCTGAATGAGTGTGTTAGTGGTTTTGATGCACGAGACCGGGTTATAGTGATGGGTGATTTGAATGCAAGGGTGAGTAATGTGGCAGTTGAGGGAATAATTGGTATACATGAGGTGTTCAGTGTTGTAAATGGAAATGGTGAAGAGCTTGTAGATTTATGTGCTGAAAAAGGACTGATGATTGGGAATACCTGGTTTAAAAAGCGAGATATACATAAGTATACTTATGTAAGTAGGAGAGATGGCCAGAGAGCGTTATTGGATTACGTGTTAATTGACAGGCGTGCGAAAGAGAGACTTTTGGATGTTAATGTGCTGAGAGGTGCAACTGGAGGGATGTCTGACCATTATCTTGTGGAGGCTAAGGTGAAGATTTGTATGGGTTTTCAGAAAAGAAGAGTGGATGTTGGGGTGAAGAGGGTGGTGAGAGTAAGTGAGCTTGAGAAGGAGACCTGTGTGAGGAAGTACCAGGAGAGACTGAGTACAGAATGGAAAAAGGTGAGAACAATGGAAGCAAGGGGAGTGGGGGAGGAATGGGATGTATTTAGGGAATCAGTGATGGATTGCGCAAAAGATGCTTGTGGCATGAGAAGAGTGGGAGGTGGGTTGATTAGAAAGGGTAGTGAGTGGTGGGATGAAGAAGTAAGAGTATTAGTGAAAGAGAAGAGAGAGGCATTTGGACGATTTTTGCAGGAAAAAAATGCAATTGAGTGGGAGATGTATAAAAGAAAGAGACAGGAGGTCAAGAGAAAGGTGCAAGAGGTGAAAAAAGGGCAAATGAGAGTTGGGGTGAGAGAGTATCATTCAATTTTAGGGAGAATAAAAAGATGTTCTGGAAGGAGGTAAATAAAGTGCGTAAGACAAGGGAGCAAATGGGAACTTCAGTGAAGGGCGCAAATGGGGAGGTGATAACAAGTAGTGGTGATGTGAGAAGGAGATGGAGTGAGTATTTTGAAGGTTTGTTGAATATGTTTGATGATAGAGTGGCAGATATAGGGTGTTTTGGTCGAGGTGGTGTGCAAAGTGAGAGGGTTAGGGAAAATGATTTGGTAAACAGAGAAGAGGAAGTAAAAGCTTTGCGGAAGATGAAAGCCGGCAAGGCAGCAGGTTTGGAAGGTATTGCAGTGGAATTTATTAAAAAAGGACGTGACTGTATTGTTGACTGGTTGGTAAGGTTATTTAATGTATGTATGACTCATGGTGAGGTGCCTGAGGATTGGCGGAATGCGTGCATAGTGCCATTGTACAAAGGTAAAGGGGATAAGAGTGAGTGCTCAAATTACAGAGGTATAAGTTTGTTGAGTATTCCTGGTAAATTATATGGGAGGGTATTGATTGAGAGGGTGAAGGCATGTACAGAGCATCAGATTGGGGAAGAGCAGTGTGGTTTCAGAAGTGGTAGAGGATGTGTGGATCAGGTGTTTGCTTTGAAGAATGTATGTGAGAAATACTTAGAAAAGCAAATGGATTTGTATGTAGCATTTATGGATCTGGAGAAGGCATATGATAGAGTTGATAGAGATGCTCTGTGGAAGGTATTAAGAATATATGGTGTGGGAGGCAAGTTGTTAGAAGCAGTGAAAAGTTTTTATCGAGGATGTAAGGCATGTGTACGTGTAGGAAGAGAGGAAAGTGATTGGTTCTCAGTGAATGTAGGTTTGCGGCAGGGGTGTGTGATGTCTCCATGGTTGTTTAATTTGTTTATGGATGGGGTTGTTAGGGAGGTGAATGCAAGAGTTTTGGAAAGAGGGGCAAGTATGAAGTCTGTTGGGGACGAGAGAGCTTGGGAAGTGAGTCAGTTGTTGTTCGCTGATGATACAGTGCTGGTGGCTGATTCATGTGAGAAACTGCAGAAGCTGGTGACTGAGTTTGGTAAAGTGTGTGAAAGAAGAAAGTTAAGAGTAAATGTGAATAAGAGCAAGGTTATTAGGTACAGTAGGGTTGAGGGTCAATTCAATTGGGAGGTGAGTTTGAATGGAGAAAAACTGGAGGAAGTGAAGTGTTTTAGATATCTGGGAGTGGATCTGGCAGCGGATGGAACCATGGAAGGGGAAGTGGATCATAGGGTCGGGGAGGGGGCGAAAATTCTGGGAGCCTTGAAGAATTTGTGGAAGTCGAGGACATTATCTCGGAAAGCAAAAATGGGTATGTTTGAAGGAATAGTGGTTCCAACAATGTTGTATGGTTGCGAGGCGTGGGCTATGGATAGAGTTGTGCGCAGGAGGATGGATATGCTGGAAATGAGATGTTTGAGGACAATGTGTGGTGTGAGGTGGTTTGATCGAGTAAGTAACGTAAGGGTAAGAGAGATGTGTGGAAATAAAAAGAGCGTGGTTGAGAGAGCAGAAGAGGGTGTTTTGAAATGGTTTGGGCACATGGAGAGAGTGAGTGAGGAAAGATTGACCAAGAGGATATATGTGTCGGAGGTGGAGGGAACGAGAAGAGGGAGACCAAATTGGAGGTGGAAAGATGGAGTGAAAAAGATTTTGTGTGATCGGGGCCTGAACATGCAGGAGGGTGAAAGGAGGGCAAGGAATAGAGTGAATTGGAGCGATGTGGTATACCGGGGTTGACGTGCTGGCAGTGGATTGAATCAGGGCATGTGAAGCGTCTGGGGTAAACCATGGAAAGCTGTGTAGGTGTGTATATTTGCGTGTGTGGACGTATGTATATACATGTGTATGGGGGTGGGTTGGGCCATTTCTTTCGTCTGTTTCCTTGCGCTACCTCGCTAACGCGGGAGACAGCGACAAAGCAAAATAAATGAATAAAAAAAAAAAAATATATATATATATATATATATATATATATATATATATATATATATATATATATATATATAGGTTTGCGGCAGGGGTGTGTGATGTCTCCATGGTTGTTTAATTTGTTTATGGATGGGGTTGTTAGGGAGGTAAATGCAAGAGTTTTGGAAAGAGGGGCAAGTATGAAGTCTGTTGGGGATGAGAGAGCTTGGGAAGTGAGTCAGTTGTTCGCTGATGATACAGCGCTGGTGGCTGACTCATGTGAGAAACTGCAGAAGCTGGTGACTGAGTTTGGTAAAGTGTGTGGAAGAAGAAAGTTAAGAGTAAATGTGAATAAGAGCAAGGTTATTAGGTACAGTAGGGTTGAGGGTCAAGTCAATTGGGAGGTGAGTTTGAATGGAGAAAAACTGGAGGAAGTGAAGTGTTTTAGATATCTGGGAGTGGATCTGGCAGCGGATGGAACCATGGAAGCGGAAGTGGATAATAGGGTGGGGGAGGGGGCGAAAATTCTGGGGGCCTTGAAGAATGTGTGGAAGTCGAGAACATTATCTCGGAAAGCAAAAATGGGTATGTTTGAAGGAATAGTGGTCCCAACAATGTTGTATGGTTGCGAGGCGTGGGCTATGGATAGAGTTGTGCGCAGGAGGATGGATGTGCTGGAAATGATATGTTTGAGGACAATGTGTGGTGTGAGGTGGTTTGATCGAGTAAGTAACGTAAGGGTAAGAGAGATGTGTGGAAATAAAAAGAGCGTGGTTGAGAGAGCAGAAGAGGGTGTTTTGAAATGGTTTGGGCACATGGAGAGAATGAGTGAGGAAAGATTGACCAAGAGGATATATGTGTCGGAGGTGGAGGGAACGAGGAGAAGAGGGAGACCAAATTGGAGGTGGAAAGATGGAGTGAAAAAGATTTTGTGTGATCGGGGCCTGAACATGCAGGAGGGTGAAAGGAGGGCAAGGAATAGAGTGAATTGGAGCGATGTGGTATACCGGGGTTGACGTGCTGTCAGTGGATTGAATCAAGGCATATGAAGCGTCTGGGGTAAACCATGGAAAGCTGTGTAGGTATGTATATTTGCGTGTGTGGACGTGTGTATATGCGTGTGTATGGGGGGGGGGTTGGGCCATTTCTTTCGTCTGTTTCCTTGCGCTACCTCGCAGACGCGGGAGACAGCGACAAAGTATAAAAAAAAAAAATATATATATATATATATATATATATATATATATATATATATATATATATATATATATATATATATATATATATGTATTATCCCTGGGGATAGGGGAGAAAGAATACTTCCCACGTATTCCCTGCGTGTCGTAGAAGGCGAATAAAAGGGGAGGGAGCAGGGGGCTCGAAATCCTTCCCTCTTGTTCTTATTTTTAATTTTCCAAAAGAAGGAACAGAGAAGGGAGCCAGGTGAGGACATTCCCTCAGAGGCCCAGTCCTCTGTTCTTAACGCTACCTTGATAATGCGGGAAATGGCGAATAGTTTGAAAGAAAAAGAAACATATATATATATATATATATATATATATATATATATATATATATATATATATATATATATATATATAAATATATATATATATATATATATATATATATATATAGTGAGTCAGTTGTTGTTCGCTGATGATACAGCGCTGGTGGCTGATTCATGTGAGAAACTGCAGAAGCTGGTGACTGAGTTTGGTAAAGTGTGTGGAAGAAGAAAGTTAAGAGTAAATGTGAATAAGAGCAAGGTTATTAGGTACAGTAGGGTTGAGGGTCAAGTCAATTGGGAGGTGAGTTTGAATGGAGAAAAACTGGAGGAAGTGAAGTGTTTTAGATATCTGGGAGTGGATCTGTCAGCGGATGGAACCATGGAAGCGGAAGTGGATCATAGGGTGGGGGAGGGGGCGAAAATTTTGGGAGCCTTGAAAAATGTGTGGAAGTCGAGAACATTATCTCGGAAAGCAAAAATGGGTATGTTTGAAGGAATAGTGGTTCCAACAATGTTGTATGGTTGCGAGGCGTGGGCTATGGATAGAGATGTGCGCAGGAGGATGGATGTGCTGGAAATGAGATGTTTGAGGACAATGTGTGGTGTGAGGTGGTTTGATCGAGTAAGTAACGTAAGGGTAAGAGAGATGTGTGGAAATAAAAAGAGCGTGGTTGAGAGAGCAGAAGAGGGTGTTTTGAAATGGTTTGGGCACATGGAGAGAATGAGTGAGGAAAGATTGACCAAGAGGATATATGTGTCGGAGGTGGAGGGAACGAGGAGAAGAGGGAGACCAAATTGGAGGTGGAAAGATGGAGTGAAAAAGATTTTGTGTGATCGGGGCCTGAACATGCAGGAGGGTGAAAGGAGGGCAAGAAATAGAGTGAATTGGAGCGATGTGGTATACAGGGGTTGACGTGCTGTCAGTGGATTGAATCAAGGCATGTGAAGCGTCTGGGGTAAACCATGGAAAGCTGTGTAGGTATGTATATTTGCGTGTGTGGAAGTGTGTATGTACGTGTGTATGGGGGTTGGGCCATTTCTTTCGTCTGTTTCCTTGCGCTACCTCGCAAACGCGGGAGACAGCGACAAAGTATAAAAAAAAAAAAAAAAAAAAAAATATATATATATATATATATATATATATATTATTTTTTCATTATTACACTAAATTGTCGTCTCCCGCATTTGCGAGGTAGCGCAAAGAAACAGACGAAAAAATAGCCCAAACCCAACCACATACATATGAATATACATGGACGCCCACACACGCACATATACATACCTATACATGTCAACATATACATACATATACATACACAGACATATACATATATACACATGTACATATTCATACTTGCTGCCTTCATCCATTCTCGTCGCCAACCGGCCACACATGAAATAGCACCCCCCCCCCCCCCCCCCCCCCCCCCTCACACGTGTGCGCGCGAGGTAGCGGTACGGAAAGGCGAAAAAGGCCACATTTGTTCACACCAAAACCACAGCTCCTCTCCACATCCAGGCCCCACAAAACTATCCATGGTTTACCTCAGACATTTCATATGCCCTATTTCAGTCCACTGAGAGCAAGTCGACCCCGGTATACCACATCGTTCCAATGCACTCTATTCCTTGCACGCCTTTCACCCTCCTGCATGTTCAGACCCCGATTGCTCAAAATCTTTTTCACTCCATCCTTCCATCTCCAATTTGGTCACCCACTTCTTGTTCCCTCTACTTCTAACACATATATTCTATTTGTTAATCTTTCCTCACTCATTCTCTCCATGTGACCAAACCATTTCAAGATATCCTCTTCTGCGTTCTCAAACACACTCTTTTCATTACCACACATCTCTCTTACCCTCTCATTACTTACTCGATCAAACCACCTCACACCACATATTGTCCTCAAACATCTCATTTCCAACACATTCATCCTCCACCGCACAACCCTATCAATAGCTCACGCCTCGCAACCATATAACATTGTTGGAACCACTATTCCTTAAAAACTACCCATTTTTGCTCTCCGAGATAACGTTCTCGCATTCCCTACATTCTTCAACGCTCCCAGAATCTTCGCCCCTCCCCCACCCTGTGACTCACTTCCGCTTCCATGGTTCCATCCGCTGCCAAATCCACTCCCAGATATTCAAAACACTTCACTTCCTTCAGTTTTTCTCCATTCAAACTTACCTCCCAACTGACTTGTCCCTCCACCCTACTGAACCTAATAACCTTCCTCTTATTCACATTTACTATCAGCTTTCTTCTTTCACACACTTTACCAAACTCAGTCACGAGCTTCTGCAGTTTCTCACCCAAATCAGCCACCAGCGATGTATCATCAGCGAACAACAACTGACTCACTTCCCAAGCCCTCTCATCCACAACAGACTTCATACTTGCCCCTCTCCCCAAAACTCTTGCATTCACCACGCTAACAACCCCATCTATAAACAAATCAAACAACCATGGAGACATCGCGCACCCCTGGCGAAAACCGACATTCACTGGAAACCAATCACTTTCCTCTCTTCCTACTCGTACACATGCTTTACATCCCCGAAAAAATCTTTTCACTGCTTCTAGTAACTTACCTCCCACACCATACACTCTTAATATGTTCCACAGATCATCATTGTCAACTCTATCATATACCTTCTCCAGATTCATAAATGCTAGGTAAAATATATTTTTTGTTTCTAAGTATTTCTCAGATACATTCTTCAAGTGTTTACCTGATCCACACATCCTTTATCACTTCTGAAACCACAATGCTATTCCCTAATCTGATGGTCTGTACATGCCTTGACCCTCACAATCAATACCCTCCCGTATAATTTCCCAGGAATACTCAACAAAGTTGTACCTCTGAAATTTGAACACTTACCTTTATCCCCTTTGCCTTTGCCCAATGGCACTATGGATGCATTCTGCCAATCCCCAGGCACTTCACCATGAGCCATACATACATTGAAAATCCTCACCAACCAGTCAATAATACAGTCACCCCCTTTTTTAATAAATTCCACTGCAATACCATCCAGACCCGCCGCCTTGGCGGCTCTCATCTTCTGCAAAGCTTTCACTACCTCTTCTCTGTTTACCAAACCATTCTGCCTGACCCTCTCACTTCGCACGCTACCTCGATCAAAACATTCTATATCTGCCACTCTAGCATCAAACACATTCAGCAAACCTTCAAAATATTCACTTCATCTCCTTCTCACTTCACCACTACTTGTTATTACCTCCCCATTAGACCCTTTCACCGATGTTCCCATTTGTTCTCTTGTCTTAGGCACTTTACTTACCACCTTCCAAAACATCTTTATATTCTCCCTAATATCTTACGATACTCTCTCACAGCAATTTATATATATATATATATATATATATATATATATATATATATATATATATATATATATATATATATATATATATATATTGTCATTCAATTTTCCTCTTCCATTCCTTAGTCTTCTCTACCAAAATCAGCTTTGAAAACTAACCTTATCTAAATCAGTTAGGCGATTCAGAATATTGCAAGTCATATCGTGGTCCCCTCTTTCCCTTTTAGTTTTTGCGGAAGGCAGCTGCAATACTTTCTACCTCTCCTCATACCTTAAACATGCCAATTAGGGCACAATTCTACTTTGACATTTTTGCACTCTTGTCGACTTGTCAATATGCACCTACAATAGGGGGTTCACAAACGCATGCCATAGTTAGATTTAGGTGTTACATGCAAAGTGTATATTTTCTTCTGGACATACTGTAATTAAGAACCTGCACGGTAATCTCAAGTTGTCTGTAATGTATAAACTGCTTTAACATTCTCCCCCAGTGTGCCTATCGTAGGATTAAGTGCTGTGTATTAATGTCCCAAGATCTCTCCCCATCAAAGTGATTCCTGCAAACTCTCCCCAGTTAATCAATGATTCTTTTTTACCTGCACATTCTTAGCACATGACATGGGTGCCTGACATAGACTAGAATGTGTGAATGTGTTCGTACATATATACATACATATACATGTATCGACATAAGTGTAAAATTCTCTCCCGGTCACACACACGGTAATCACATGCACATTGATTATATAAAATCATCTAACTATTTTGCTCGTGTACTAAGATACCTAGAGCCTTCAGTTTGTCACTGTCTTTCGCATCAAAAATTTCTGAAATATGTTGACGTATGATCATATTCCATGTAGTGGATCATAAACACACCTCAAATTTAACACAAGTCACAAGATAGACCCCTGTGGCGTCCCCTTTTCTTTCTCACTGGATGAATATCATCCCCTAATCATTGTTTTCACTGGAGTAAATATCTCTTATTCTATTTCTCTCACCTTTCTAAATCATGCTGATAACTAATTGTGGATCAAGGTAAATATAGATGGACCTTACCTACCTGCTCTTCCATAACTCATATATATATTTTTTATTTCATACATACTTGCCATTTCCCATGTGAGAGAGGTAGCGTTAAGAACAGATGACCGAGTCTTAGAGAGAAAATTCCTCATGTGGCTTCTTGCTCTGTTCCTTCCTTTGGAAAGTAATACAGAAAGGAAGATTTTCAGCCACATATATGGTATTGCAGTGGAATTTATCAAAAAAGGGAGTGACTGTATTGTTGACTGGTTGGTAAGGTTATTTAATATACGTATGACTCATGGTGAGGTGCCCGAGGACTGGCGGAATGCTTGCACAGTGCCATTGTACAAAGGCAAAAGGGATAAGAGTGAGTGCTCAAATTACAGAGGTATAAGTTTGTTGAGTATTCCTGGTAAATTATATGAGAGGGTATTGATTGAGAGGGTGAAGGCATGTACAGAACATCAGATTGGGGAAGAGCAGTGTGGTTTCAGAAGTGGTAGAGATTGTGTGGACCAGGTGTCTGCTTTGAAAAATGTATGTGAGAAATACTTGGAAAAGCAAATGGATTTGTATGTAGCATTTATGGATCTGGAGAAGGCATATTATAGAGTTGATAGAGATGCTTTATGGAAGGTATTAAGAATATATGGTGTGGGAGGTAAGTTGTTAAAAGCAGTGAAAAGTTTTTATCGAGGATGTAAGGCATGTGTACGTGTAGGAAGAGAGGAATGTGATTGGTTCCCAGTGAATGTTGGTTTGCGGCAGGGGTGCGTGATGTCTCCATGGTTGTTTGATTTGTTTATGGATGGGGTTGTTAGGGAGGTGAATGGAAGAGTTTTGGAAGAGGGGCAAGTATGCAGTCTGTTGTAGATGAGAGAGCTTGGGAAGTGAGTCAGTTGTTGTTTGCTGATGATACAGCGCTGGTGGCTGATTCGGGTGAGAAACTGTAGAAGCTGGTGACTGAGTTTGGTAAAGTGTGTGAAAGAAGAAAGCTGAGAGTAGATGTGAATAAGAGCAGGGTTATTAGGTAGAGTGCGGTTGAGGGACAAGTCAATTGGGAGGTAAATTTGAATGGAGAAAAACTGGCGGAAGTGAATCATAGGGTGTGTGTGTGTGTGGGGGGGGGGGGGGGCGAAAGTTCTGGGAGCGTTGAAAAATGTGTGGAAGTCGAGAACGTTATCTTGGAAAGCCAAAATGGGTATGTTTGAAGAAATAGTGGTCCCAATAATGTTATATGGTTGCGAGGCGTGGGCTATAGATAGAGTTGTGCGGAGGAGGGTGGATGTGCTGGAAATGAGATGTTTGAGGACAATATGTGGTGTGAGGTGGTTTGATCGAGTAAGTAATGAAAGGGTAAGAGAGATGTGTGGTAATAAAAAGAGCGTGGTTGAGAGAGCAGAAGAGGGTATTTTGAAATGGTTTAGTCACATGGAGAGAATGAGTGAGGAAAGATTGACCAAGAGGATATATGTGTCAGAGGTGGAGGGAACGAGGAGAAGTGGGAGACCAAATTGGAGGTGGAAAGATTGAGTGAAAAAGATTTTGAGTGATAGGGGCCTGAACATGCAGGAGGGTGAAAGGCATGCAAGGAGTATAGTGATTTAGAACGATGTGGTATACCGTGGTCGACGTGCTATGAATGGATTGAACCAGGGCATGCGTCTGGGGTAGACCATGTTTTGTGGGGCCTGGATGCGGAAAAGGAGCTGGGGTTTCGGTGCAATATATATGACAGCTAGAGACTGAGTGTGAACGAATGTGGCCTTTGTTGTCTTTTCCTAGCACTACCTCGCGCACATGCGGGGGAAGGGGGTTTTCATTTCATGTGTGGCGGGGCGGCGACGAGAATGAATAAGGGCAGGCAGTATGAATTATGTACATGTGTATGTATGTATATGTCTCTGTGTATATAAATGCATACGTTGAGATGTATAAGTATGTACATTTGCGTGTGTGGACGTGCATGTATATACATGTGTATGTGGGTGGGTTGGGCTATTCTTTAGCCTGTTTCCTTGCGCTACCTCGCTAACGTGGGTGACAGCGACAAAGTGATATATATATATATATATATATATATATATATATATATATATATATATATATATATATATATATATATATATATATATTCCTATGAGTTCACAGGGAAAATGAAACACGAAAAGTTCCCAAGTGCACTTTCGTGTAATAATCACATCACCAGGGGAGACACAAGAGAGAAATATAACAGTCAGTTTATATACATCGAAGATACGAAGCTAGGACGCCATTTGGTAAACATGTTGAATCACATGTTTACCAAATGGCGTCCTTGCTTCGTCTCTTCGATGTATGTCAACTGACTGTTATATTTCTCTCTTGTGTCTCCCCTGATGATGTGATTATTACACGAAAGTGCACTTGGGAACTTTTCGTGTTTCATTTTCCCCGTGGACTCAGGAATATCTTGATCATGCGCAAAATTGTGATCCTTTCCAATATATATATATATATATATATATATATATATATATATATATATATATATATATATATATATATATATATATATTTCCACACTATTCGCCATTTCCCGCGTTAGCAAGGTAGCGTTAAGAACAGAGGACTGGACCTTTGAGGGAATATCCTCACCTGGCCCCCTTCTCTGTTCTTTCTTTTAGAAAATTAAAAAAAAACTGAGAGGGGAGGATTTCCAGCCCCCCGCTCCCTTCCCTTTTAGTCGCCTTCTACGACACGCAGGGAATACGTGGGAAGTATTCTTTCTCCCCTATCCCCAGGGAATATATATATATATATATATATATATATATATATATATATATATATATATATATATATGAGAAATTCATTTGGGGGATTAATGAGAACAGTGATCATGGGACTGTATTCATCAATGGCATTCCACAGCAGGATTTGATCCCTTATCAGTTGCGCGAGAGCGGTGTACACCAACCACTAACGTCCACAACCTCTACGCAAATGCTTACTGAACTGTCTTCGTTTATTCACCCATACATCCATCCTCTGTACTGTTCTGTTGACTTATAGAATCATCATTCCTGCCAATTACACAAGATCTTCCTTACTTTAGAAATCTAACGTAATCGAGATAGACAGTTTAGCTCAATTTCTGAATCACTTCTGATAGATAACTAACGTACTGAACTAGTCAGTTGCATCGGTCGGGAGTTTCGAGATTGTCTCCAGTAATATCCCTTCTTTTCCAGTCAGTCAGAACTACACCTTTTGACTCTTACTCCCTACGTGTAACCTTTAATGGCTGAAGAACACCCATCGCAGGCCCCTTCATTTATCATAGGGATATCCTGTCTGGTCCTGGGATTCAGTCTTATCAGGGTCTTACAAGTTAACTCAATCTACAATATCAGTTCTCTGTAACCTTTGCCGGTATCGGATTACTACTAAAATATCTACGTACATTCTATGGCCACATTTGTAAATAATGACTGAAATCTATCTTCTTTAACTTCCCATATTTCTTCCCCTTTTCATCAAATCGTCCTCATCGTGTTGCATGTCTTACAAAGACACGTTGCTTAACCTGCTTCTATTCCATGATGATATCTTGTGTATTAAATGTTCCTCATTTTCTCTCTTCATTTTCCTTCCTCTTATTCTTTAAATGACGATTCTCTGTTACAATGTACCTTACAAATGCTAGAGTACCAGGCATTTTCTGTGCCTTCTTTACAAAAAAAAAACCTTCATTTTTCTCATCGCTACACACTCCCTTGTACACTGTCTTGTTTTCTCACATATTTTCGCTCTCCCTTATTCGAAACCTACATACCTTAAAAACCCTATCGAAACCTAAAAGACTCTGTTTAATCTATTACTTATTCCCTGCAATTGTCCTAAAGCACATTATGATTTGATTTCCCTCGGGCTACCAACCTTGGCAATAATATTCTCAAAAATATAATCCAACCTCACCACAAACTGATCACTATTACCCATTGGTAATTCATCTGAATAATATTTCAAGTGTTTGTGCGCCCATTTGTCATTCGTTCACAGCCGAACCGTAGTACCTAGTGAGTCCCAGATTTAGATTGTAGGTTTTTGAGAACCTAAGCAAGGATTTAAGCTGCAACCTTCGACCTTGAAGGCCGTTCTAAATCGAACAAAGGACGCTTTCAAAAGCCTAATAGATTACACTTAAATACTTAATCCACTCAAAATAAGCGACCTATCAGCTCAAATGGTAATGAAGGTATCTCATATCAAAAAGGCAAGATCCAAGGGTAACAGACGCTGGACAAAAACTAAAAGCCAGCTGTCAAGATTCAGAGTTTACTAAACCCATCTATTCCGCATGTAGCGCAGGGTACCCTAGTTAGTATACAACATTCTCAACCTCCAATGTAAACCACCAAATCCAATTCCAATGCATGATCCCTCAGCTCTCTCAGCTTGGATCTAGAATACACTGATGCAGGCAATACTCCGGTGCAGTTTCCAAATACTTCCTACGTCGGTAATTACGTTCCTGCATTCAATTCATCAAACACCAATTAATTTCCTTAGAATCACCCAAAATGATAGATCAGTTCCCAGCTTTTTCTGCAAAATCTCACGCTTGAATTATTCAGTCTTTGCTCTGTTCTGTGTATCTTATTTACCTCTTATTTTACCATAATTCCTGCACACACACACACACACACACACACACACACACACACACACACACACACACACTCACTCACTCACTCACTCACTCACTCACTCACACACACACACACACACACATATATATATAATATATATATATATATATATATATATATATATATATATATATATATATATATATATATATATATATATATATTTGCTTTGTCGCTGGTAGCGTTCGCGAGGTAGCGCAAGGAAACAGACGAAAGAATGGCCCAACCCACCCACATACACATGTATATACATGCACGTCCACACACGCAAATATACATACCTATACATCTCAACGTATACATATATATACACACAGAGACATATACATATATACACATGTACATAATTCATACTGTCTGCCTTTAATCATTCCCATCGCCACCTCACCACGCATGAAATAACAACCCCCTCCCCCCTCATGTGTGCAAGATAGCGCTAGGAAAAGACAACAAAGGCCACATTCGTTCACACTCAGTCTCTAGCTGTCATGTAATAATGCACCGAAACTACAGCTCCCTTTCCACATCCAGGCCCCACACAACTTTCCATGGTTTACCCCAGACGCTTCACATGCCCTGGTTTAATCCATTGACAGCACGTCGACCCCGGTATACTACATCGCTCCAATTCACTCTATTCCTTGCACGCCTTTCACCCTCCTGCATGTTCAGTCCCCGATCACACAAAATCCTTTTCACTCCATCTTTCCACCTCCAATTTGGTCTCCCAATTCTCCTCGTTCCCTCCACCTCTGACACATATATCCTCTTGGACAATCTTGCCTCACTCATTCTCTCCATGTGACCAAACCATTTGAAAACACCCTCTTCTGCTCTCTCAACCACACTCTTTTTATTTCCGCACGTCTCTCTTACCCTATTATTACTTAGTCGATCAGACCACCTCACACCACATATTGTCCTCAAACATCTCATTTCCAGCACATCCACCCTCCTCCGCACAACTCTATCCATAGTCCACGCCTCGCAACCATATAACAATGTTGGAACCACTATTCCTTCAAACATACCCATTTTTGCTTTCTGAGATAATGTTCTCGACTTCCACACATTCTTCAATGCTCCCAGAATTTTCGCCCCCTCCCCCATCCAATGATTCACTTCCGCTTCCATGGTTCCATCCGCTGCCAAATCCACTCCCATATATCTAAAACACTTCACTTCCTCCAGTTTTTCTCCATTCAAACTTACCTCCCAATTGACTTGACACTCAACCCTACTGTACCTAATAACCTTGCTCTTATTCACATTTACTTTCAACTTTCTACTTTCACACACTTTACCAAACTCAGTCACCAGCTTCTGCAGTTTCTCACATGAATCAGCCACCAGCGCATTAACATCAGCGAACAACAACTGACTCACCTCCCAAGCTCTCTCATCCACAACAGACTGCATACTCTCTAAAACTCTTGCATTCACCTCCCTAACAACCCCATCCATAAACAAATTAAACAACCATGGAGACATCACACACCCCTGTCGCAAACCTACATTCACTGAGAACCAATCACTTTTCTCTCTTCCTACACGTACACATGCCTTACATCCTCGATAAAAACTTTTCATTGCTTCTAACAACTTGCCTCCCACACCATATATTCTTAATACCCTCCACAGAGTATCTCTATCAACTCTATCATATGCCTTCTCCAGATAAATAAATGCTACATACAAATCCATTTCCTTTTCTAAGTATTTCTCACATACATTCTTCAAAGCAAACACCTGATCCACACATCCACACATCCTCTACCACTTCTGAAACCACACTGCTCTTCCCCAATCTGATGCTCTGTACATGCCTTCACCCTCTCAATCAATACACTCCCGTATAATTTCCCAGGAATACTCAACAAACTTATACCTCTGTAATTTGAGCACTCACTCTTATCCCCTTTGCCTTTGTACAATGGCACTATGCACGCATTCCGCCAGTCCTCAGGTTCCTCACCATGAATCATACATACATTAAATAACCTTACCAACCAGTCAAGAATACAGTCACGTCCTTTTTTGATAAATTCCACTGCAATACCATCCAAACCCGCATGTTTACCAAATGGCGTCCTAGCTTCGTCTCTTCGATGTATATCAACTGACTTATATTTCTCTCTTGTGTTTCCCCTGATGATGTGATTATTACATGAAAGTGCACTTGGGAACTAATCGTGTTTCATTTTCCTCGTGGACTCATAGGAATATCTTGATCACGCGCAAACTTGTGATCCTTTCCAATATATATATATATATATATATATATATATATATATATATATATATATATATATATATATATATATATACATATGAACTTTTTTTTTTCTTTTTCCAAAAGAAGGGACAGAGAAGGGGGCCAGGTGAGGATATTCCCTCAAAGGCCCAGTCCTCTGTTCTTAACGCTACCTCGCTAATGCGGGAAATAGCGAATAGTTTGAAAAAAAAAAAAATATATATATATATATATATATATACGGAGGAAGAGAGAGAGCGTTAATGAGATGTTCTTGATTAGTGCATTCAGTTGCTCGCTATCATCCCAGCTGACACAAGAAAAATACAAATGGTATAATTCGTACTTACCATATCAAGAAGGTTGCTTTATGGCCACTTGGTGAGGAGTCTTGTGTTCTGACGGGTGTCTGGGTGGCTGAACTTGACGTCAAGGTGGTGTAGGGTCACAGCCTGGAAAAGAAATGAAAATCATAACTTGAAATTATGATCAGGTTTTGGAAAATCACATCAGTACAAATTATTCCAACATTTTCTCTACCAGAGTTCCCAAGAACAAGAAGGATTTTCTGTGTATATACTATAAGAAATTCGTTTACAGATTAATCACCCATCTTTACAATTCTACTTGTACAGATAATCTTAATCTCTCCATCCTTAAGCCAACTAACAGTTCACTGTCTACATTTTACACTTTCATCAGCCTCTCAGCCGACCCCAGGTACACACCGTACAAGACCCACCCCACCCTCGCTCAGTTTGATCAATACGGGACAGTTTATAAGCCAGCATCTCTTCCACAGATGAGCACACATCTCCCTACTGCACCCGTTTCCCCTTCTTCTGCTCTGGTACACTCACACTCGCTCCTCCCTCAGCGCTTTTCAACCCAGGTATTCCACCACTGCATCAGTACCATGAGAGTAGTTCCTCAACTCTACTCACAGTTCTCCTTGCTATCCGGCAAGGTCACTGGTAATACATCACTCCTCCAGAACATGACAGCCACTCCTCACCACAGCTCTCAGCTGTCTTTACTATGCTCCCAGGACGCTGTATGGTGTTCCATCGCCTCCTCGTTACCTGACAATAACTCTTTTATCCCGTATTCCTGAAGCAAGCAAGAAAATCCTCCCTCGACGATGCAATCTTTTACATGCACGTCCGGTGTAAATGCTCGGCTGCGGCTTCATTTACATGTAATTCGCTTATTTTACGCATCACTTCAAAGTCCCTGACCAAATACAACAATCGCGCTTCCGGTAAAGAATACTAGAATTTCAAATACTAACAATAGAATTCTTTTTTCTGAAGCCTACTTTTCATATGAAATAAATCGGCAAATATTCTCTTCTTTGTGTGTGTGTGTGTGTGTGTGTGTGTGTGTGTGTGTGTGTGTGTGTTATAAAATAACATTATTTTTGTTCTAACTCTTCCCTATCTCAGTAAATATTTGTGAAAAGCATTTTACATCCTGAGTGTTCATCTTCAAATCTCTCCTACGGGATGCAGCTCCCACTGTTTTTCATCAACTTTCATTTTCACTTCAAATCCGTTCAACCTCGTTTTTATCTACCATAAATCCCATCAAAAATATGTATATCTATCCATACATTTATACATATGTATCCCCCATTCTTTTCATTTTTTGCCACTCTTTCCCTTGACCCTCCCGCCACAGCTGAAAGATTTTTTTCGCTTATAATTCTAATATTTTCTTTTTCATCCTCGAGACATACGTACACCAGAGCTGATGATGTGCTACCAGACCGTCAGCTCTCTGATCTACTGACCTCCTCATGGATCATACCCTCCCAGGATCATACACCTCCCAGGATCATACACCTCCCAGGATCATACACCTCCCAGGATCATACACCTCCCAGGATCATACACCTCCCAGGATCATACCCTTCCCAAGATCATAGCTCTACCAGGATCATATACCCCACAGGATCATCCCCCTCCCAGGATCATACCCCTCTAGGATGATACGCCTCCTAGGATCATACCCCTCCTAGGACCATCCCCCTCCCACGATCATACCCTTCCAGGATCATACACCTCCTAGGATCATACCCCTCCAGGATCATACCACATCCAAGGTGCATCCTCTCTTAGGATCATACGTCTCCCAGTATCATACACCCCCTAGGATCACCCCACCTCCCAGGATTATCCTTTCCCAGGATCATACCCCTCCTAGGATCATACCCACTTCCAGGGTCAACCCTCTCCAATCAGCCTCCTCCAAGAATCTTACCCCACTCCAAGAATCATTTACCACGCCCACGATCCTCCGTCTCCAAGGATCATCTCTCAGACCCCGGATAATTCCTCCTCCCTCGACCTCCCCTCCGTTCAGTACCTCCCCTTACATCCAGGAGCGACCTGACCATCCCCATCTCTGGGTGCAGCTCCACCATGTTACAGATATCAACACGTAACCTCTAGAGATCCTTCTCTTCTTCGTTTCCTGTCGTAATATTCGTCATTCTACCCACTGGACCACATCTAGAGAGAGAGAGAGAGAGAGAGAGAGAGAGAGAGAGAGAGAGAGAGAAAGAGAAAAAGACAGCCACCACTCGCTCTTCTCCAGCAATCTTAATAGCTGGTAAATCTTCCGAATATTCAGTCTTTCTTTTTGCCGTCGAAACTTGTCTTTGATGGAGTCTTTCTGTTCCCTCCACATCCATTACATATACTAATTATTCCTCTCTCTCTCTCTCTCTCTCTCTCTCTCTCTCTCTCTCTCTCTCTCTCTCTCTCTCTCTCTCTCTCTCTATCTATCTATCTATCTATCTATCTATCTCTTTCTGTCTCATAGACCAGCTCCATCAAAAGCCACTTTTGATTTACTTGCTCATTCATCTATCATTTTCCTTCCAGCAAAAACAAACATCAAATATTCAGTTTTTCTTTACAATAACGTATATCTTAAATATCTCCCTCCCTTCCTCTCTGCCTGTCTGTCTCTCTCTCTCTCTCTCTCTCTCTCTCTCTCTCTCTCTCTCTCTCTCTCTCTCTCTCTCTCTCTCATTTTCCCGTCTTTAGACATGAACTTTCATCAACAAGCATATTCATCCCTTCCATTTCACTCTAAATGCTTACAAGCTGATGTTATCAGTGGTCATTTAAAGTGATTCATAGGGTGGGAGAGGAGGGGATAAGATCTTGGTTGTACTGAGGAGTGCGTGCAAAGAGAAGTCATTTTCTATCAAGGTAGATGGATAAGTTTGAAATTATATTGGTGCCGGCAGTATTGTGTGGAGGCGGTGTGAGGCGGGTGTTCGTGTAGGAAATGACATTGTAAGACAGAGGTCTGATAGTAAGCGCAGTCTCAGTGACTCATCTGACAAGGGTATATTGAAATGTGTCACATATACTGGGAGGATGAGCGAAGAAAGACTGGTTATTACGTGTCAGATGTGGAAGGAGGAAAGGGTGGGAAGGGTAGTAAGATGAATATTACGTGTTAGATGTGGAAGAAGGAAAAGGTAGAAGGGGTAGTAAGATGGAAGTAAAGCGATGTAGTACAGGACACTTAAGAATATCGGAACATGAACACTTAGATGTGTGCATGGGATAGAACGGACTTCAAAGACTTTGAATACGGGGGGCGACCTACTGCTGATGGGCTGAAAGGGAGTGCGTGAAATGGTCAGGAGAGACCACGAAGTAGTTTGCAGAAAACGAGGGGGGGGGGGGGGGGGGAGTGAGGTAGTGGACAATAGGCTCTGGTTTCAGAAATAAACGGCTCATCCTTGCCTATCATTTCAGCAGTCTTTACTGGTTCTCAGTGAATGTAGGTTTGTGGCAGGGGTGTGTGATGTCTCCATGGTTGTTTAATTTGCTTATGGATGGGATTGTTAGGGAGGTAAATGCAAGAGTTTTGGAAAGAGGGGCAAGTATGAAGTCTGTTGGGGATGAGAGAGCTTGGGAAGTGAGTCACTTGTTGTTCGCTCATGATACATCGCTGGTGGCTGATTCATGTGAGAAACTGCAGAAGCTGGTGACTGAGTTTGGTAAAGTGTGTGAAAGAAGAAAGTTAAGAGTAAATGTGAATAAGAGCAAGGTTATTAGGTACAGTAGGGTTGAGGGTCAAGTCAATTGGGAGGTAAGTTTGAATGGAGAAAAACTGGAGGAAGTAAAGTGTTTTAGATATCTGGGAGTGGATCTGGCAGCGGATGGAACCATGGAAGCGGAAGTGGATCATAGGGTGGGGGAGGGGGCGAAAATCCTGGGAGCCTTGAAGAATGTGTGGAAGTCGAGAGCATTATCTCGGAAAGCAAAAATGGGTATGTTTGAAGGAATAGTGGTTCCAACAATGTTGTATGGTTGCGAGGCGTGGGCTATGGATAGAGTTGTGCGCAGGAGGCTGGATGTGCTGGAAATGAGATGTTTGAGGACAATGTGTGGTGTGAGGTGGTTTGATCGAGTAAGTAACGTAAGGGTAAGAGAGATGTGTGGAAATAAAAAGAGCGTGGTTGAGAGAGCAGAAGAGGGTGTTTTGAAATGGTTTGGGCACATGGAAAGAATGAGTGAGGAAAGATTGACCAAGAGGATATATGTGTCGGAGGTGGAGGGAACGAGGAGAAGTGGGAGACCAAATTGGAGGTGGAAAGATGGAGTGAAAAAGATTTTGTGTGATCGGGGCCTGAACATGCAGGAGGGTGAAAGGAGGACAAGGAATAGAGTGAAATGGAACGATGTGGTATACCGGGGTTGACGTGCTGTCAGTGGATTGAATTAGGGCATGTGAAGCGTCTGGGGTAAACCATGGAAAGCTGTGTAGGTATGTATATTTGCGTTTGTGGACGTATGTATATACATGTGTATGGGGGTGGGCTGGGCCATTTCTTTCGTCTGTTTCCTTGCGCTACCTCGCAAACGCGGGAGACAGCGACAAAGCAAAAAAAAAAAAAAAATTATATATATGTATGTATATATATATATATATATATATATATATATATATATATATATATATATATATATATATTCTCTCTCTCTCTCTCTCTCTCTCTCTCTCTCTCTCTCTCTCTCTCTCTCTCTCTCTCTCTCTCTCTCTCTCTCTATTTTTCATTTCCCGCGATAGCGAGGCAGCGTTAAGAACAGATGACTGACCCTTAGTGGGGAAAATCCTCATTTGGCCCCCTTCACTGTTCCCTCTTTTGCAAAAGTAAAAGAGGAGGGAAGGTTTTCCATGCTAACCGCTCCCACCCCTTTTAGACACGCAGGGAATACGTGGGAAGTATTCTTTCCTAGGGGTATATATATATATATATATATATATATATATATATATATATATATATATATATATATATATATATATTATCCCTGGGGATAGGGGTGAAAGAATACTTCCCACGTATTCCTCGCGTGTCGTAGAAAGCGACTAGAGGGGACGGGAGCGGGGGGCCGGAAATCCTCCCCTCCTTGTATTAACTTTCTAAAATGGGAAACAGAAGAAGGAGTCACGCGGGGAGTGATCATCCTCCTCGAAGGCTCAGAGTGGGGTGCCTAAATGTGTGTGGATGTAACCAAGATGTGAAAAAAGGAGAGATAGGTAGTATGTTTGAGGAAAGGAACCTGGATGTTTTGGCTCTGAGTGAAACGAAGCTCAAGGGTAAAGGGGAAGAGTGGTTTGGAAATGTCTGGGGAGTGAAGTCAGGGGTTAGTGAGAGGACAAGAGCAAGGGAAGGAGTAGCAATACTCCTGAAACAGGAGTTGTGGGAGTATGTGATAGAATGTAAGAAAGTAAATTCTCGATTAATATGGGTAAAATTGAAAGTTGATGGAGAGAGGTGGGTGATTATTGGTGCATATGCACCTGGGCATGAGAAGAAAGATCATGAGAGGCAAGTGTTTTGGGAGCAGCTGAATGAGTGTGTTAGCGGTTTTGATGCACGAGACCGGGTTATAGTGATGGGTGATTTGAATGCAAAGGTGAGTAATGTGGCAGTTGAGGGAATAATTGGTATGCATGGGGTGTTCAGTGTTGTAAATGGAAATGGTGAAGAGCTTGTAGATTTATGTGCTGAAAAAGGACTGATGATTGGGAATACCTGGTTTAAAAAGCGAGATATACATAAGTATACTTATGTAAGCAGGAGAGATGGCCAGAGAGCGTTATTGGATTACGTGTTAATTGACAGGCGTGCGAAAGAGAGACTTTTGGATGTTAATGTGCTGAGAGGTGCAACTGGAGGGATGTCTGATCATTATCTTGTGGAGGCTAAGGTGAAGATTAGTATGGGTTTTCAGAAAAGAGGAGTGAATGTTGGGGTGAAGAAGGTGGTGAGAGTAAGTGAGCTTGGGAAGGAGACCTGTGTGGGGAAGTACCAGGAGAGACTGTGTACAGAATGGAAAAAGGTGAGAACAATGGAAGTAAGGGGAGTGGGGGAGGAATGGGATGTATTTAGGGAATCAGTGATGGATTGCGCAAAAGATGCTTGTGGCATGAGAAGAGTGGGCTGTTTAGAAAGGGTAGTGAGTGGTGGGATGAAGAAGTAAGAGTATTAGTGAAAGAGAAGAGAGAGGCATTTGGACGATTTTTGCAGGGAAAAAATGCAATTGAGTGGGAGAAGTATAAAAGAAAGAGACAGGAGGTCAAGAGAAAGGTGCAAGAGGTGAAAAAAAGGGCAAATGAGAGTTGGGGTGAGAGACTATCAGTAAATTTTAGGGAGAATAAAAAGATGTTCTGGAAGGAGGTAAATAGGGTGCGTAAGACAAGGGAGCAAATGGGAACTTCAGTGAAGGGCGTAAATGGGGAGGTGATAACAAGTAGTGGTGATGTGAGAAGGAGATGGAATGAGTATTTTGAAGGTTTGTTGAATGTGTCTGATGACAGAGTGGCAGATATAGGGTGTTTTGGTCGAGGTGGTGTGCAAAGTGAGAGGGTTAGGGAAAATGATTTGGTAAACAGAGAAGAGGTAGTAAAAGCTTTGCGGAAGATGAAAGCCGGCAAGGCAGCAGGTTTGGATGGTATTGCAGTGGAATTTATTAAAAAAGGGGGTGACTGTATTGTTGACTGGTTGGTAAGGTTATTTAATGTATGTATGACTCATGGTGAGGTGCCTGAGGATTGGCGGAATGCGTGCATAGTGCCATTGTACAAAGGCAAAGGGGATAAGAGTGAGTGCTCAAATTACAGAGGTATAAGTTTGTTGAGTATTCCTGGTAAACTATATGGGAGGGTATTGATTGAGAGGGTGAAGGCATGTACAGAGCATCAGATTGGGGAAGAGCAGTGCGGTTTCAGAAGTGGTAGAGGATGTGTGGATCAGGTGTTTGCTTTGAAGAATGTATGTGAGAAATACTTAGAAAAGCAAATGGATTTGTATGTAGCATTTATGGATCTGGAGAAGGCATATGATAGAGTTGATAGAGATGCTCTGTGGAAGGTATTAAGAATATATGGTGTGGGAGGCAAGTTGTTAGAAGCAGTGAAAAGTTTTTATCGAGGATGTAAGGCATGTGTACGTGTAGGAAGAGAGGAAAGTGATTGATTCTCAGTGAATGTAGGTTTGCGGCAGGGGTGTGTGATGTCTCCATGGTTGTTTAATTTGTTTATGGATGGGGTTGTTAGGGAGGTAAATGCAAGAGTCCTGGAAAGAGGGGCAAGTATGAAGTCTGTTGGGGATGAGAGAGCTTGGGAAGTGAGTCAGTTGTTGTTCGCTGATGATACAGCGCTGGTGGCTGATTCATGTGAGAAACTGCAGAAGCTGGTGACTGAGTTTGGTAAAGTGTGTGGAAGAAGAAAGTTAAGAGTAAATGTGAATAAGAGCAAGGTTATTAGGTACAGTAGGGTTGAGGGTCAAGTCAATTGGGAGGTGAGTTTGAATGGAGAAAAACTGGAGGAAGTGAAGTGTTTTAGATATCTGGGAGTGGATCTGTCAGCGGATGGAACCATGGAAGCGGAAGTGGATCATAGGGTGGGGGAGGGGGCGAAAATTTTGGGAGCCTTGAAAAATGTGTGGAAGTCGAGAACATTATCTCGGAAAGCAAAAATGGGTATGTTTGAAGGAATAGTGGTTCCAACAATGTTGTATGGTTGCGAGGCGTGGGCTATGGATAGAGTTGTGCGCAGGAGGATGGATGTGCTGGAAATGAGATGTTTGAGGACAATGTGTGGTGTGAGGTGGTTTGATCGAGTAAGTAACGTAAGGGTAAGAGAGATGTGTGGAAATAAAAAGAGCGTGGTTGAGAGAGCAGAAGAGGGTGTTTTGAAATGGTTTGGGCACATGGAGAGAATGAGTGAGGAAAGATTGACCAAGAGGATATATGTGTCGGAGGTGGAGGGAACGAGGAGAAGAGGGAGACCAAATTGGAGGTGGAAAGATGGAGTGAAAAAGATTTTGTGTGATCGGGGCCTGAACATGCAGGAGGGTGAAAGGAGGGCAAGGAATAGAGTGAATTGGAGCGATGTGGTATACAGGGGTTGACGTGCTGTCAGTGGATTGAATCAAGGCATGTGAAGCGTCTGGGGTAAACCATGGAAAGCTGTGTAGGTATGTATATCTGCGTGTGTGGACGTGTGTATGTACGTGTGTATGGGGGTTGGGCCATTTCTTTCGTCTGTTTCCTCGCGCTACCTCGCAAACGCGGGAGACAGCGACAAAGTATAAAAAAAAAAAAAAAAAAAAAAAAAAAAAATATTTTTTTTAATTTTCCAAAAGAAGGAACAGAGTGGGCCAGGTGAGGATATTCCAAAAAAGGCCCAGTCCTCTGTTCTTAACGCTACCTCGCTAACGCGGGAAATGGCGAATAGTTTAAAAGAAAATATATATATATATATATATATATATATATATATATATATATATATATATATATATATATATATATATACACACACACATAAATATACATAAACGCCCATATACACACATATACATACATATACATTTCCTGTATGTTCAGGCCCCGATCACTCAAAATCTTTTTCACTCCATCCTTCCACCTCCAATTTAGTCTCCCGTTTCTCCTTCTTCCCTTCACGTCTAATACATATGTCCTCTTGGTCAATCTTTCCTCACTCATTCTCTCCAGGTGACCAAACCATTTCA
Organism: Panulirus ornatus; assembly: GCF_036320965.1. Taxonomy (NCBI): domain Eukaryota; kingdom Metazoa; phylum Arthropoda; class Malacostraca; order Decapoda; family Palinuridae; genus Panulirus; species Panulirus ornatus. The sequence goes on along the minus strand of NC_092241.1, from coordinate 39,567,143 downwards.
ACACACCCTCATCTGCTCTCTCAACCACACTCTTTTTATTACCACACATCTCTCTTACCCTTTCATTACTTACTCGATCAAACCACCCCACACTACATATTGTCCTCAAACATTTCATTTCCAACACATCCACCCTCCTCCGCTCACCCCTATCTATAGCCCATACCTCGCAACCATATAACAGTGTTGGAACCACTATTCCTTCAAACAACTTTTTTTTGCTCTCCGAGATAACGTTCTCGCCTTTCAAACATTCTCCAACGCTCCCAGATTTCCTCTCTTCCTTTAACCTTGGTAAAAACTTTTCACTGCTTCTAGCAACTTACATCCCACACAATGTACACTTAAAACCTTCCACAAAGCATCTCTACCAACTCTATCATATGCCTTCTCCAGATCCATAAATGCTGCATACAAATCCATTTGTTTTTCTATTTCTCACATACATTTTTTCAAAACAAACACGTGATCCACACATCCTCTACTACTTCTGAAACCGCACTGTTCTTCGTCAATCTGATGATCTGTACATGCCTTTACCTTTGCAGTCAATACCCTCCCATATAATTTCTCAGGAATACTCAACAAACATATGCCTCTGTAATTTGAACATTCATCACTTTGCCTTTGTACAATGGCACTATGCATGCATTCCGCCAATCCTCAGGCACTTCACCATGATCCATACATACAGTGAATATCATTACCAACCAATCAACAACACAGTCACCCCAAATTTCACTGCACTACCATCCAAACCCGCCGGCTTGCCGACATTCATCTTCCGTAAAGCTTTTCCTACCTCTTCTCTGTTCACCAAACCATTCTCCCTGACCCTCTCACCTCGCACACCACCCCGACGAAAACACCCTATATCTGCCACTCTATCATCAAACACATTCAACAAACCTTCAAAATATTCACTCATCTCACTTCATCATTATTTGTTATTACCTCCCCATTTGCTCTCTTCACCGATGTTCCCATTTGTTCACTTGTCTTACGCACTTTATATGCCTCTTTCCAAAACATCTATTCTCCCTAAGATTAATGATACTCTCTCACCCCAACTCTCATTTGCCCTCTTTTTCACCTCTTGCACCTTTCTCTTGACCTCCTGCCGCTTTCCTTTATATATCTCCCGGTCATTTGCACTACTTCCCTGCAAAAATCGTCCAAGCACCTCCTTTTCTTTCACTTACAATCTTACTTCTTCATCCCATCATTCACTACCCTTTTTAATCTAATAATAATAATGATAATAATAATAATAATAATAATAATAACAATAATGATAATAATGATAATTATGATAATGATAATAATAATAACAATAATAATGATAATAATGATATCAATAATAATAATAATAATGATGATAATGATAATGATGATAATGATGATAACAATAATAATAATTATTATAATAAAAATGACAATAATAGCATTTGTGATACCTTTATTGATAATGATATGGATAGTCATTATCAATACGAGAATTATCATTGTATGTCATCAACAGTCGAGTAGAATGTCAAGCAAAATATGATTATTATTATTATTATTATCATTATCATTATTATTATTATCATTATCATTGGCAGCAAGAGAAATAGTGGTATCCCTATAGACAGGTGAGTAAGAATTTACCCCCCAAAAATATCTTCAGCGTTTCGTAAGTGGTGACAAATGAGCAGGAACGGTAACTCCCCCCATCTTGTAGTGCCACTTTCTAAACACAAGGACACGAGGAAGAACCATGATAGAATTTGTCCTTGAAGGCTCGTCCTGCGATGCCTGGATATATCTGGGTGTAAGGGAGCGAGCTAGGGCGCTATGCTTGAAGAGAAGAACCTGCAAGTTCTGGATGTGAATGAAGCCAAGTTGAACGTGAAAGGAACAGTATGGTTGGGCATTTGTCGACGGCTGTGGGACTGTGCTCGGGAGTACAGGTTGCCGAGTTCAAGATGGGAGCGGGCTTAGAATGGAAATAGACAACACCTACACCAACACCATCATTACTCCAGCCACCCTGCAATTTCATCATCATCATCATCATCATGTCCGCCATCTTCTGCATCCCACTGCCGTAACACATGTAGCACAATCACCATTACTATCATCACAGCTACTACAAACACCATCACAACTATCATCAATACTACCATCACCCCGACCATCTACTATCATCACCATCTCTATCATCACTTTCAACACCACTATCACCATCACCAACACCATCATCTTCACCAACAACGCCATCCTCATCACCATCACCGCTCCACTCCTCAAGAATCCTCTAGCCTCGCCCTAGAACCAGCGAGGAAGTAGTTAAAGTCTAAAACTAACTTTTGCGAGGCGGCAAAGGGCCGGCGGAGTAAAAGACTCGATCAAGCGCTATGAGCCCTGACTAAGTCTTAATTGGCTACATCATCAGTGCTCGTCCGTGGCCGTGGTGGGGCAGAGGGAGGTTGGGGAGGACTTCCCCTCTCCAGATGATACTAACCCAATCGTGTATCATTCATCCCGCGCTCCTCAGCTTACCTCTATCCCTGTACATCCCCGTGATTTCTTTCTCTCCCTCTATTTTATTCCCAGACTTACCTTCCACCCTCCTCTCTCTCTCTCTCTCTCTCTCTCTCTCTCTCTCTCTCTCTCTCTCTCTCTCTCTCTCTCTCTCTCTCTCTGCCGTATATAGATCATTCCTGGAAAACGAACCCTCTATTCTGCTCTGTTCCCAGAATGACAGCCCACACTCACCTCTCTCTCCTCTCGCCATACCATAATTTCTTCCTGGGAAACTATTCATTTTATGCCCATCCTCGACTCTGTCCTCCTGCCGTACCCCAACTCTTTCTTGGGAAACTTATAGTCATCCTCCCACCTAGACCTGGTATAGCTCTCCTCCCTTCACCACCCTTCTATTTTAAGCATCTTCACTTCTCTACCTCTCCCTTATAGCTCATCACACCTTCCTCCTTACTCTCCTCTCATTAGCAGTTTCCCCTGATGCACTGTCATCGCAATGATCTAGTCATATATCATCGCTCTATCTTTAGCCCTCAACATCATAGCTGTGGTCTCGTAATCCGTCTTCACAATAAGATCGCCACTGTCATCTCACACACCATCATCATCAGTGTGTCTTCATCTACACTTAAACGAAGGATATTCACGGTCCAGCAGATGCAAAAGATTGAAGAAGTACAGAGAGTAAAGGATCAGGGCTTGTTGGCAAAAGGTATTCGCCTAGTTTATGGTGTAACCTCATTGCTAGATAGTGTGTGTGCGTGTATGTAACATGGTACGTTGTTTCGAGCATCTTGTTACAATGATGTTCATAATTCATTCTACAATTGGAGTATGCCGAGTGCCTTGGTCATGTAGGGACCACGAATATTGATTTTAAAAGTCTTCATGGATATTTGCTAAGTTCCTTAATATCTGAATCTTACAGACAGAAATTATCAGTCAAAATATACATAAAAATGAAGGGATTCTTTTTATAATGAAAGAAACAGGCGAACAGATGTCTGGCTAGACTGCATATAAGGAACATAAGAGTCATCGATTAAACAGAGACTATGAGATAGACTTCCATATCACCGTAAGATCAACAAAAAATATCAAAAGAAAAAATATAAATCAAGTGTAAGAAGAAGGATGCGATCTTCGCTCTTATGGAACTTAAGTAATCAATTCTACGAGAAGATCGCCTGCTGAGAGTACACTTATTTATACAAACAAAAGCATAACAAAAACCCCCATCTCATCAGCCACAAGCACATCGACAGAAGCAAAGTAGAAAAATATTCTCCACTTCCAAGCCAAGGTTACTCATACTTTGCAAGAAAAACGTCTTGTATGGTTAACCTTCTCTTAACTTTAATTGACAGTGGGGGAGTTTTTCCGGGCCACTTCCCTGGGTCAGGAGGGACGGAACTCTAGCTAGACTGAGGCATCGCTCGCTCACAGAGTTCCGGAGCCAGCAGGAGGCCAGGATACGGTCTTAGCACTGGATCCTTGTTAAGGCAGACGCAGCTGTGAGGAAGATTATGTAGTTTGTTGCCAGAGTTACTACAGCATGAATACCGTGACTCAGATTAGTCCTCTCTCTCTCTCTCTCTCTCTCTCTCTCTCTCTCTCTCTCTCTCTCTCTCTCTCTCTCTCTCTCTTATATATATCTACCTGCCTATCTCACAACAATTCTTAACAAGGGATATACACGGCCTGATCTAGTTCAGATGGCGTGTAAGTAGCACTACTGACCCTGTATATTCATCTTACTCACGTATTTGACTCAGGGCTATAGGCATACGAAGCGTGTAGGCTTTACAGTGGAATAACTTATTCTCGACCTTGGCAAACAAGATAACCACGTAATGGAAGATGATAACCCGCTTTTTACTTCAGCTGGCCTGACTAAGAGGAAGTAGCTTCCGCTTGTTCAGGCTGGCAGCTTAGCTCGAGCTAAGGACCAATGGTGTTAACAGACGAATGCTTAAGTTGTAACCAATGAGCCACTTTCGTCCCCAAGGTAAATACTCAATTGACATAAATGATTAAGATTCCGTTTCATCATCTGCATCAACAGGTACGGCAGTAGCAGCAGCAACAACACCGCAGAAAAAGAACCAAACAGGCGAGATGTTATAACCGCTGGTACAACTGGAAAACAAATAAACAGCAACTACCGTCCAACTTTTCCCGCGCGTTGCAACGCAAAAATTAAACAATATGTGTACAGAGGCGCGTGTACAGAGGCGTGGTGCAAATACTTTGAAGCGATAAAGGATGGTTAATCTTCAATGATGTTTTACCATATAAATCCTAGTTAGAAAAAATCTAACGTTTTCAATGAAGAACGATTTTAGAATTATATAACATATACCAGACCGATATACATGTTAGCCCTCAACTACACTGAACTTCAGACAATAAAAAAACACGCATACCATGCGTATCATATACTGAGTGAACCAACCTCGTACGTTCCAAGAGATTAGCAGGTTGCAAAATCAATCATATACTCAATTTTGTGAAATAACCTCATAAATATATATATATATATATATATATATATATATATATATATATATATATATATATATATGTATATATATATATATACATATATGAAATCATATTATACTTAATCGCCATCTCCCACGTCAGCGAGGTAGCGTAAGGAAACAGGCGAAAGAATGGCTCAACCCACCCACTTACACAAGTATATACATAAACGCCCACACACGCACATATACATACCTATGTATTTCAACGTATATATACACATATACATACACAGACATATACATATATACATATATACATTATATTCATACTTGCTGCCCTCATCCATTCTCGTCGCTACCCCGCTACACATGAAATAGCAATGCCCCCCGCGAGGTAGCACTAGGAAAAGACAAAAAAAGGCCACATTCGTTCACACTCAGTCTCTAGCTGTCATGTGTAATGCACCGAAATCACAGCTCCCTTTCCACATCCAGGCCCCACAAAACTTTCCATCGTTTACCCCAGACGCTTCACATGCCCTGGTTCAATCCATTGACAGCACGTCCACCCCGGTATACCACATCGTACCAATTCACTCTATTTCTTGCACGCCTTTCACCCTCCTGTATGTTCAGGCCCCGAACGCTCAAGATCTATTTCACTCCATCCTTCCACCTCTGGCTCTGTCTGCAAAACGTTACACAGCGAGTGAAAAGTCACCTTTGGCGAAGGAGTAGTCTCTTCCATCACCATGACACTACCTCCTTCATCCACCTGTGCTATGACTATCCTCATTGTTATCTACTTCCTGTAAAGCTTGCTCGAATCTCCCAGCAATCGTTCTTGCTTTCGATTTTGACAGTGTCTTACAGTATGTTGGAACTCCTTGTGTAGATCTTGTTCAAGAATGGTCCCTAGCAGTCGCGAGACACAGTCTTCAAAGATAATGGTGGGCTTTGACGTGAAAGCTTAATTCACCAATATACCCGTGGATGTAGCCATAAGAACAGTGGACAACATATATGACGAAGCCCTACCGTTACCTAAGTCTGACGGTGTAAGATACGCCCAGCGGGTCAACCTGTTTACTTTCTACCAACAAGAACACAAATAACACAATGAGGGTCACTACTGAACGCAGTAATGTCTTACTTTTTTATGGTAACATTGGAAGAGGAGGAATTCTTGAGAATGACTGGGAGGAATTCAACATGATTGAGATACATGGACGATGAATTAGAGAGAAAATAAACTTAGGACGCTGAGCAGCGTACAAACGAGATTATATTTGACTGTATAAAAAGGAAAGGTTGGGCGTATTCCATTTCTGGATGTACTAATAAAGACAAACAGTGGGCCGCGCTTTTCCTTATGTAGAAAACCCACCAACAAAGATGATTTCCTACGCGCTTTATCAGCAGTTGATAGTAAAGACGAGCCAGAGGTGATCAGGGCCTTCTTCTTCAAGTGTTCAGCGAGGAGGATAGAAATAATGTGCTGGAATATATTACTATGACTTCCCAAGAACTGGGATGCACAAGAGAAGTAAACTTGAACCCTACCACCAGAACCTCAAGATATCAGCAAATTAAAAAACATAACGCCTGTGATAAAACCTCCCAGCAACACATATAATAATAACAGTGTTCATCGACGCTTCAGTACACCTTTAACTCAACCATTTCACCAGCACTCAAGAAAATCAAAGATACCTCAACGTTCCAATCAATTACGAACGTTCTGTCACCATCCAACTATAAACACTGAACAACAACAAAAGTTTTAAATAGATGCCGAAAACCTCTGCTTATCCATTGCACTATAGGCAAATGAAGATCAAGCCTGGACAGTATTAAAACATTTTTGGCTAATGAATAGGTTTGCGAACATCCAACCAAAAGATAATTATCAACGTTGTATCCTTTTTGCGATTCTGATTTCAACGCGGAAAATGAACATTATACAAACTGGATTATCGTAAAGGCGCAGTGTGAGGGAGAGTGTGTTTATTTCTACAGGGGAAAATTAATTTATGACAATCAAAGTTAGTATTAGGGACAGCGTGTAGGAGTGTGAAAGAGCCTGTGAGGGGAAACGTGGACGTGACATTACTCTGTGAGGAAGAATGTATGCGAGACAACGTCAGCTGTTAAAGTAAATTGTGTGGAAGAGAGTGATGAATCCCTAGTATATAAATAGCGGGTTCAGTGCGAGCCAGCAGTAGTTGTGGGAGTGATCTGTGAAGGATCTGATTCACTTGTGGATGTGAGAGTGCTAGGAGCGGGAGAGTGTATATGAGTGGCATTGAGAGGCGGTCTGATATGTTCTGTATGAGAGCGCTATGTGAGGGAGAGGACGTAGAAACTAGTAGGAACAGTGCGAGGAAGAGCGTACAGGAGCAAGTAGTCTTTTACGAGAGTGATAATGAGTGATAATGTGAGGTGTGTATATGAGCAAAAATTGACTTTGAGAGCTATTATATGAGAGACTTTGCATTCTCCATACTACACACTGCATCCCATAAACAATGAGAGGTATACCATCATCTAAGCATACTGACAGCACTAACACACAATCAACAATTAAACATACCTAAACATACAACAGTTGCTTCACTTCCCCGTAATATCTGAACATTCTAGCAACACACCCCAACAACATATATAATCCTCAAAAGCGCTTCAACCACATTCTATATGTCAACTAAATATAAATATCATATATGCCATCAACACTTTAGTGCTCCTGTAAAGCTTCAACTGACCGCCAGTGCTTAGGAATATCATCGGTTCTTTAACAACCAACTCACACATAAACATTCTATCAGTATTTAAACAAACCATAAACACTTAACTATATTAAAGGTTTTAATTATTTGTCGAGAACCCTTGGTCATCCTTTGTAATATACGCACAGTGAAGATCAGTGGACAGTGTTAGAATATTTTTCGAATAATGAAAAGATTGTGAACATCTAATCAAAAGACAGTTGACCACAGAGCATTTCCATTATCCTAATTTTTGTTGTGGGAAACTAGCCATGTGAGGAGTGTATGTGAGGCAGTAGGGCTGTGAATGTGACGTGTGAGGGATTCTGTATCAGCACATATTATCTGTTTTGTTAGAGAGTTTCATGTATGATCGATGTTGTATACTACATCCCACAAACACATAGATGTCACCACCATCTGAAGCATACTAACAACTCTAACATCGCTAACATACTGCCAACAGTTAGACATATCAGTGACACTTGAACATACATCAAAACCTACGTGTTTTGGTAGCATTTAGAAATGCCATAATCTCATACAAATAGAACTATGATATAAAACTCTCATTAGCATTTAAGCTTACAATCTAAACCGAAACACACTAAGAACATCGAAACAATAAAAAATTATCAATGTGATACCAACTCATACAGACATGTCAGTAATACACATGTCAGCAACAAGTATAGAATTAGTATATACATTTGCCACCAACCAATATTTATGAACATCATCTTCATCTTAAATATACACTCACTCATGGGCATTCCGTCAACACTTAAACTCACCATAAAAACTTCAAAAAATATATCAAATGTTTTGATTAAATGCGAGGAGCTCCTGTTTATCCTTTGTTATATACGTAAATGATGATCAGACTGGATATTGGCAAAACATTTTTCGGTTCATGAAAAGGTTGTAATCACTGAATTAAGAGATAATTAACCGTGTAGCCTTTTGGTAATTCTGATCTCTCATGTGGAAAATTCAATTTACTGAATGAGATTTATGATGAGGGTGCATTGTGAGGGAGAATGCGTATGAGCCTGGAGCGACTGTGAAATTGCAGTGTGAGGGAAAGGGTGGTGTGTTTGTGAGAGTACTGTGTGGGGGAGAGCGTGTACCAGTCATTAGTGGATGCGTAAGTGCTGAGTAAGGGAGAGGATACGAGTCAGAAGTGATAGTGAGAGTTCTCGTATGTGAGAGTCTGGATGACTCATGATACGCATTACATACTATGAGAACTCAAATTTACCGTCACAAACTAAGCATACCAGCAGTTGTAACATTCGATCATCAGTTACGTACACCAGTAACGCCTAAACTTACATAAATATCTACACTGCCCAGAAGCATTTTAACATAAACACACACACACACACACACACACACACACACACACACACACACACACACACACACACAATCACTCATATAAACATATCACTAGTGTATAAGAGTACGATTCTGATTGAAAATTTAAACCTATTGATAAGATATAAACACACTACACTTCATTTAAAGATAACGTTAAACTTTTAAACGCACCAGCAACACAAACTTAGTAGTAGCATTTGCTTAAACGACCAACACTTTTATATATCTACAATATTTTTAACGTTCTACTAACACCTAAGGATATCAACAATGTTTTAGCAGTCTACTCACACATGAACTTTCTGTTCACTCTTAAACATTCCATAAAAGCTTAAGAAAATTAATCGCCGAGAACACCTGGCTAGCATTTGTAATATGCGCAAATCAAAATCAGGGTAAGAGAGTGTTAAAACATTTTTTGGTTAGGGAAAAGGTTGGTTTCATGCAGCCTTTTAGGATTCTGATTTCTACTGTGGAAAATTAACATCAGTGGTAGGTATGATGAGGGTGTGGCGTGAGAGGAGGATTGTGCAAGAACCAGTGGTTGCCGAGAGAGTCGTGTGTGAGAGAAAGTGTATATGAGCAAGCAAGTTATGAGGGACACATGTGTGTATAAGCCATACTACACACTGTGAGAGATAGAGTATATGAGGAAATAGGTTATGATGGAAAGTTGTGTGAGCCATACTACACACTGTGAGGGAGTGTGTATATAAGCAAGCCAGCTATGAGGAACACGTGTGTTTGAGCCACACTTCACACTCTGAGAGACAGCGTACATGAGGAAATAAGTTATGAGGGAAAGTTGTGCAAGTAATACTACACACTGTGAGAGACAGTGTATATGAGCAAATAACTTATGAGGGACAGTGTGAGTCATACTACACACTACATCCTACGAACATTTGAAGATACGATCACCGTCTAAGCATACTGCCAGCTCAAACATACAAGCGTCATTCGGATATATCAATAACACTTACATATTCATTGATATCTTTTTTATATAGTATCTCATATGCCTGTCTCTGGCGAGAGGTAAGGTTTTTTTTGTTAGCTGAGACGGCACGTACCACTGAGGGCTTAACCAAAGTCATCTTATCGACGCTCTCTCTCTCTCTCTCTCTCTCTCTCTCTCTCTCTCTATATATATATATATATATATATATATATATATATATATATATATATATATATTATCCCTGGGGATAGGGGATTAAGAATACTTCCCACGTATTCCCTGCGTGTCGTAGAAGGCGACTAAAAGGGGAGGGAGCGGGGGGCTGGAAATCCTCCCCTCTCGTTTTTTTTTTAATTTTCCAAAAGAAGGAACAGAGAAGGGGGCTAGGTGAGGATATTCCAAAAAAGGCCCAGTCCTCTGTTCTTAACGCTACCTCGCTAACACGGGAAATGGCGAATAGTTTAAAAGAAAGATATATATATATATATATATATATATATATATATATATATATATATATATATATATATATATATATATATATATTCAACCTGACGACCACACTACTCCTTGACAATTTTATGAAGGGTAAATCGCACTTCAGTAGAAGTTCAGGTATCTTATTCAGACTTGACAGTACACGACATGGCTCATGGAGACAATCAGCCTCATCAGGCGTAAATAATTCACAAAGTCTCAACACCCAACACCAGTACACAGGCTTGTACAGCATGTTACCTCCATGCCAGAGTAGACACCGACCTGGCCGTTTAAGGGTTATGAGGGGATGAGTGGCCTGGGTAACGAAATGCGTGTTCAGCTTCTTTTCTTATTCTATCTTGTCTTGATAATTCTTTCATAATGATTTGGTTGACAAAAGGATGTGCTCTAAAGTTACCTGGGGATACATTAAAGCTATGAATATCAGCAGTTAAGACAGATTCAGTGACATTACGGGCAGTATAATCTGATGAGAGGTACAATATGACTGGGTTGTTAAGGTCTCCAGGGTGATCATTTTCTTGCCAATGTTTAGCAATAACATTACTGTGGTCACCTCTGTGTACTGAATGACTGTGCCAATAGCATCTCTCAGTCTCTGTTTTACCCGTCTATACATCTTTACATGCCTTACATTTAACGGCGTAAACATTCCCAATATCCTGACAATTTAGCCTACTTTTACTTAAGGTTTTACTGATAGTGTCGTTATTTGAAAAGCAACATCAAAATCAGTTTTTTTAGTATTCGTATTCACTTCCTCCAGTTTTTCTCCAATCAAACTTACCTCCCAACTGACTTGTCCCTCAACCCTACTGTACATAATAACCTTGCTCTTATTCACATTTACTCTCAGCTTTCTTCTTGTACACACTTTACCAAACTCAGTCACCAGCTTCTGCAGTTTCTCACCCGAATCAGCCACCAGCGCTTTATCATCAGCAAACAACAACTGACTCACTCCCCAAGCTCTCTCATCCACAACACAGTGCATGGCCCCTCTCTCTAAAACTCTTGCATTCACCTCCCTAACAACCCCATCCATAAGCAGATTAAACAACCATGGAGACATCACACACCCCTGCCGCAAACTGACATTCACTGAGAACCACTTTCCTCTCTTCCTACACGAACACATGCCTTACATCCTCGATAAAAACTTTTCACTGTTTTTAACAACTTGCCTCCCACACCATATATTCTTAATACCTTCCACAGAGCATCTCTATCAACTTTATCATATGCCTTCTCCAGATCCATAAATGTTACATACAAATCCATTTGCTTTTCTAAGTATTTCTCACATACATTCTTCAAAGCAAACACCTGATCCTCACATCCTGTACCACTTCTGAAACCACACTGCTCTTCCCCAGTTGATGGTCTGTACATGCCTTGACCCTCTCAATCAATACCTTCCCATATAATTTCCAAGGAATACTCAACAGACTTATACCTCTGTAATTTGAGCACTCACCTTTATCCCCTTTGCCTTTGTACAATGGCACTATGCATGCATTCCGCCAATCCTCAGGCACCTCACCATGAGTCATACATACATTAGATATCCATACCAACCAGTCAACAATACAGTCACCCTATTTTTTAATAAATTCCATTGCGATACCATCCAAACCCGACGCCTTGCCGTCTTTCATCTTCCGCAAAGCTTTTATATATGAGAAATACTTAGAAAAGCAAATGGATTTGTATGTAGCATTTATGGATCTAGAGAAGGCATATGATAGAGTTGATAGAGATGCTCTGGGGAAGGTACTAAGAATATATGGTGTGGGAGGCAAGTTGTTAGAAGCAGTGAAAAGTTTCTATCGAGGATGTAAGGCATGTGTACGTGTAGGAAGAGAGGAAAGTGATTGGTTCTCAGTGAATGTAGGTTTACGGCAAGGGTGTGTGATGTCTCCATGATTGTTTAATTTGTTTATGGATGGGGTTGTTAGGAGGTGAATGCAAGAGTTTTGGAAAGAGGGGCAAGTATGAAGTCTGTTGGGGATGAGAGAGCTTGGGAAGTGAGTCACTTGTTGTTCGCTGATGATACATCGCTGGTGGCTGATTCATGTGAGAAACTGCAGAAGCTGGTGACTGAGTTTGGTAAAGTGTGTGAAAGAAGAAAGTTAAGAGTAAATGTGAATAAGAGCAAGGTTATTAGGTACAGTAGGGTTGAGGGTCAAGTTAACTGGGAGGTAAGTTTGAATGGAGAAAAACTGGAGGAAGTAAAGTGTTTTAGATATCTGGGAGTGGATCTGGCAGCGGATGGAACCATAGAAGCGGAAGTGAATCATAGGGTGGGGGAGGGGGCGAAAATCCTGGGAGCCTTGAAGAATGTGTGGAAGTCGAGAACATTATCTCGAAAGCAAAGATGGGTAAGTTTGAAGGAATAGTGGTTCCAACAATGTTGTGTGGTTGCGAGGCGTGGGCTTTGGATAGAGTTGTGCGCAGGAAGGTGGATGTGCTGGAAATGAGATGTTTGAGGACAATATGTGGTGTGAGGTGGCTTGATCGAGTAAGTAATGTAGAATAAGAGAGATGTGTGGAAATAAAAAGAGCGTGGTTGAGAGAGCAGAAGAGGGTGTTTTGAAATGGTTTGGGCACATGGAGAGAATGAGTGACGAAAGATTGACCAAGAGGATATATGTGTCGGAGGTGGAGGGAACGAGGAGAAGTGGGAGACCAAATTGGAGGTAGAAAGATAGAGTGAAAAAGATTTTGAGTGATTGGGGCCTATACATGGCAGGAGAGTGAAAGGCGGCAAGAAATAGAGTGAATTGGATCGATGTGGTATACCGGGATCGACGTGCTGTCAATGGATTGAATCAGGGATGTGAAGCGTCTGGGGTAAACCATGGAAAGTTGTGTGGGGCCTGGATGCGGAAAGGGAGCTGTGGTTTCGGGCGTTATTGCATGACAGCTAGAGACTGAATGTGAACGAATGGGGCCTTTGTTGTCTTTTCCTAGCGCTAACTCGCACACATGAGGGGGGAGGGGGATGTTAATCCATGTGTGGCGAGGTGGCGATGGGAATGAATAAAGGCAGACAGTGTGAATTGTGTGCATGTGTATATATGTATGTGTCTGTGTGTATGTGTACATTGAGGTGTATGGGTATGTATATTTGCGTGTGTGGACGTGTATGTACATACATGTGTATGGGGGTGGGTTGGGCCATTTCTTTCGTCTGTTTCCTTGCGCTACCTCGCAAACGCGGGATACAGCGACAAAGCAAAATAAATAAATAAATAAATGAATATATATATATATATATATATATATATATATATATATATATATATATATTTTTTTTTTTTTTTTTTTTTTTTTCATACTATTCGCCATTTCCCGCATTAGCGAGGTAGCGTTAAGAACAGAGGACTGGACCTTTGAGGGAATATCCTCACCTGGCCCCCTTCTCTGTCCCTTCTTTTGGAAAATTAAAAAAAAACGAGAGGGGAGGATTTCCAGCCCCCCGCTCCCTTCCCTTTTAGTCGCCTTCTACGACACGCAGGGAATACGTGGGAAGTATTCTTTCTCCCCTATCCCCAGGGATAATATATATATATATATATATATATATATATATATATATATATATATATATATATATTCATACTATTTGCCATTTTCCGTGTTAGCGAAGTAGCATTAAGAACAGAGGACTGAGCCTTCGAGGGAATATCCTCACTTGGCCCCCTTCTCTAGTCCTCTTTTGGAAAATTAAAAAAAAAGAGAAAAAAAAACATAGGAAAGGATTTCCAGCCCCCCGCTCCCTCCTCTTTTAGTCGCCTTCTACGACACGCAGGGAAAACGTGGGAAGCATTCTCTCTTCCCTATCCCATGTCGCTGTCTACCGCGTTAGCGAGGTAGTGCAAGGAAACAGACGAAAGAATGGCCCAACCCACCCACATAAAAATGTATATACATACACGCCCACACACGCACAAATGCATACCTATACACTTCAACGTATAAGTACATATACATACATAGATATATACATATATACACATGTACATATTCATACTTGCTGCCTTTATTTATTCCCGTCGCCACCCCACCACACATGAAATAACACCCCCTCCCTCCGCATGTGCACGAGGTAGCTCTAGGAATAGACAACAAAGGTTACATTCGTTCACACTCGGTTTCTAGCTGTCATGTGTAATGCACCGAAACCACAGCTCCCTTTCCACATCTAGGCCCTACAAAACTTTCCATGGTATACCCCAGACGCTTCACATGCCCTGGTTTAGTCCATTGACAGCACGTCGACCCCGGTATACCACATCGTTCTAATTCACTCTATTCCTTGCACGCCTTTCACCCTCCAGTATGTTCAGGCCCCGATCACTCAAAATCTTTTTCACTCCATCTTTCCACCTCCAATTTGGTCTCTTCTTTCACACATTCTACCAAACTCAGTCACCAGCCTCTGCAGTTTCTCAGCCGAATAAGCAACTAGCATTGTATTTTCAGTAAACAACAGCTGACTCACTTTCCTAGCCCTCTCATCCACAACAGACTGCATGCTTGCCCCTCTCTCCAAAACTGTTGCATTCACCTTCATAACAACCCCATCCATAAACAAATTAAACAACCATAGAGACATCAAGCACCCCTGCCGCAAACCTACATTAACTGAGAACCTATCACTTTCCTCTCTTTCTACTCGTACACATGTCTTACATCCTCGATAAAAGCTTTTCACTGCTTCCAGCAACTTACCTCCCACACCATATACTCTTAATACCTTCCATAGAACATCTCTATCAACTCTATCATATGCCTTCTCCAGATCCATAAATGCTACATACAAATCCATTTGTTTTTCTAAGTATTTCTCACATACATTCTTCATAACAAACACCTAATCCACACATCCTCTACCACTTCTGAAACCACACTGCTCTTCTCCAGTCTGATGCTCTGTCCATGCCTTCCCCCTCTCAGTCAATACCCTCCCATATAATTTCCCAGGAATACTCAACAAACTTATACCTCTGTAATTTGAACAATCACTTTTATCCCCTTTGCCTTTGTACAATGGCACTATGCACTCATTCCACTATCCTCAGGCACTTCGCCATGAACCATATATACATTGAATATCCTCACCAACCAGTCAACAACATAGTCACCTCCTTTTTTAATAAATTCCACTGCAGTACCATCCAAACCCGTCGCCTTGCCGGCTTTCATCTGCCGCAAAGCTTTCACTACCTCTTCTCTGTTTACGAAACCATTCTCCCTGACCCTCTCACTTCGCACACCACCTCGACCAAAACACCCTATATCTGCAACTCTAACATCAAACACATTCAACAGACCTTCAAAATACTCACTCCATCTTCTAACTTCACCACTACTTGTTTTTACCTCATTTACCCCCTTCACCGATATTCCCATTTGTTCTCTTGTCTTACGCACTTAATTACCTCCTTCCAAAACATTTTTTATTCTCCCTAAAATCTAACGATACTCTCTCACCCCAATTCTCATTTGCCCTCTTTTTCACCTCTTGCACCTTTCTCTGTACATCCTTCCTCTTTCTTCTATATATCTCCCAGTCATTTGCACTATTTCCCTGCAAAAATCGTCCAAATGCTTCTCTCTTCTCTTTACAAACAATCTTACTTCTTCATCCTACCACTCACTACCCTTTCTACCCACCTCCCACCTTTCTCATGCTACAGGCATCTTTTGCG
Source organism: Panulirus ornatus (assembly GCF_036320965.1). NCBI lineage: Eukaryota > Metazoa > Arthropoda > Malacostraca > Decapoda > Palinuridae > Panulirus > Panulirus ornatus. Next base: position 39,550,798 of record NC_092241.1, on the reverse strand, counting down.
CAAGCCATCACCGCTTCCCTAAATACATCCCATTCCTCCTCCACTCCCCTTACGTCATTTGCTCTCACTTTTTTCCATTTTGCACTAAATCTCTCCTGGTACTTGTCACACAAGTCTCGTTTCTAAGCTGACTTACTCTCACCACTCTTTTCACCCCAACATTCTCTCTTCATTTCAGAAAACCTCTACAAATATTCACCTTCGCCTCCTCAAGATAATGATCAGACATCCCTCCAGCTGCTCCTCTCATCACATTAACATCCAAAAGTATCTCTCCCGCGCCTATCAATTAACACGTAATCCAATAACGCTCTCTGGCCCTCTCTCCTACTTACATACGTATACGTATGTATATCTTTCTTTTTAAAACAAGGTATTCCCAATCAACACACAAATCTACAAGCTCTTCACCATTTCCATTTACAACACTGAACACCCCATGTACACCAATTATTTCCTCAACTGCCACATTACTCACCCTTGCATTCAAATCTTCCATCACTATAACCCGGTCTCGTGCATCAAACCTGCTAACACACTCACTCAGCTGCTCCCAAAACACTTGCCTCTCATGATCTTTATTCTCATGACCGGTTGTATAGGCACCAATAATCACCCATCTCTTTCCATCCACTTTCAGTTTTACCCATATCAATCTAGAGTTTACTTTCTTACTATCTATCACATACTCCCACAACTTCTTCAGAAGTAGTGCTACTCCTTCCTGTGCTCTTGTCCTCTCACCAACCCCTGACTTTACTCCCAAAACATTCCGAAACCACTCTTCCCCTTTACCCTTGAGCTTCGTTTCACTCAGAGCCAAAACCTCCTAGGTCCTTTCCTCAAACATACTACCTATCTCTCCATTTTTCTCATCTTGGTTACATCCACACACATTTAGAGACCCCAGTCTGAGCCTTCAAGGAGGATGAGCACTCCCCGCATGACTCCTTCTGCTTCCCCTTTTAGAAAGTTAAGATACAAGGAGGGGAGGGTCTCTAGGCCCCCGCTCCCGTCCCCTTTAGTCGCCCTCTACGACACGCGGGAAATGCGTGGGAATGTGTATATATGTGTATATATATGTGTACATTGAAATGTATAGGTATGTATATTGTGCGTGTGTGGACATGTATTTATATACATGTGTATGTGGGCGGGTTGGGCCATTCTTTCGTCTGTTTCCTTGCGCTACCTCGCTAAAGCGGGAGACAGCGACAAAGCAAAATAATAATAAAGATATATATATACATATATATATATATATATATATATATATATATATATATATATATATATATATATATATATATATATCTTTTCTTTTCTTCTTTCATACTATTCGCCATTTCCCGCATTAGCGAGGTAGCGTTGAGAACAGAGGACTGGGCCCTTGAGGGAATATCCTCACCTGGGCCCCTTCTCTGTTCCCTCTTTTGGAAAATTTAAAAAAAAAAAAAAAGTGAGAGGGGAGGATTTCCAGCGTATTCCCTGCGTGTCGTAGAAGGCGACTAAAAGGGGAGGGAGCGGGGGGCTGGAAATCCTCCCCTCTCGTTTTTTTTTTTAATTTTCCAAAAGAAGGAACAGAGAACGAGGCCAGGTGAGGATATTCCCTCAGGGGCCCAGTCCTCTGTTCTTAACGCTACCTTGCTAACGCGGGAAATGGCGAATAGTATGAAAGAAAGAATATATATATGTATATATATATATCCTAGCCTGAAACATGTACCCATTTCATCGACGAACCCCCTAGAGGTGGATGAAGAGCTGTGTTGTCTGTGGATCGTCTGCCCCAACCAGGACTCGAACATGTGCGCCTAAGCTCGGACGATCCATGAAAGCGTCACGGTCAGGAAGGATAATCGTTGCACCACAGAGGTTCATGACATGTATGAAATGAGAAAACACGACAGCACTTCCTGAAGCAAAATGAGAGAGGAGAAAAAAAAAGAAAAAAGACGACATAGGTGCTGGGAAGTGTGTAGGTAGATATTCTGACGCCCATCACACCAGCATAATACCAAAACTTAAACATGTCAACCAGAATGAGCCATACAACCAGCACTTAGAAATACCAGCAACAAAGATATAATGACAGCGTTCATATATATTTATAACACGTTGACGGACTTGTAATATCTAACCTTTCCACCAGTACTTAAGCTTCGTGGCTGAATGAGCTATACACCCAGAGCTCAAAAGTACTAATAACACGGTTATAATGACAGTGTTTATATATATATTACCAACTGTAATGGCTACCCTTTCCACCAACACATTTTTAATGTTCACTGAGACTACACGGGCAACTGAATGCCTTAATTTCGGCCATCTCATTAACGCTCTCTCTCTCATATATATATATATATATATATATATATATATATATATATATATATATATATATATATATATATATACATCCTAGGATGAGCCAGGTGCACATTTTATCAACCATCCCCTACGGGAGGATGAACAGCTGGGTTAACTGTGGACTGGTACATATCATTCAGAATGAACTATATAACATACAATTAAAGATACCAGAAACACAGATATGATTACAATGTTTATATACACCACAAACACTTGGATAAACCTATAATACCTAACAAACACTTAACCATATCACGTGTAATTCAATAGCCGCTCATAAATGGACATCATTTCCACGTCACAATATATCTACAATAAAAGCTTAACTACATTGGAATTGTTTACTAATGCCGAGACCTTCTGGTTATCGCTTATAATTCACACACAAATGAGGATCAGGCCTGAACGATGTTAATACATTTCTTGTTCAAGGAAAATATTGTTAACATCCAATTTAAAGATAATTAACAGCATAGCCTAGTTGGAATTCTGATTTCTACCGTGGAAAATTAGTGTTACGCAACTAGTTATTGTGAGGGTGTAGTGTGAGGGGTTGTGTGAGTAATATGTGATGATGATTTATGAAGCAGAAAATGAATCTGTAAAGACTGTCAATGTGCTGTGAGAGGTAGAGCCTATACGATTTACCACATGGCTGTGAGAGTGTTTCATGAGGGAGTGATTATGAGATTGTATTGGCTATGAGTTATATAGCGAAGGACAGTTTACATGCGCCATTCTTCACACTGCATACTACAAACATTTAAAGATACCATCACACATGAGCATACCAGCACTACTATCACCACCTAAGCATACCAGCACGACTATCACCTCCTAAGCATATCCACATAGCCTACAGCTACCCTTCAACTATCACCTCCTAAGCATACCAGTAAACAAACATATATACCAATCAATAACATTCAAACATGTCATCAACACACACACACACACACACACACACACGCACTATACCACTATGTACAAACATAACTTCAACACGTAAGCAATTTATTCGAAATCAGCCACATAACCCGTGGTGTAGCGGTTAGCGTTCCTGTCTGCGACGCATTCACGGGCCGCCCAGGGTCGAGCGCATAGGTTCGAATCATGGTTGCGGCAGTCGGTCCACAGTCAACCCAGTTGTTCATCCAACCCTAAGGCTAGGTCGGTAAAATGGGTACCTGGTTCAGGCTAGGATATATATATATATATATATATATATATATATATATATATATATATATATATATATAGTGGGATGGCCTTGATTAGGGCCTCAGCTGCCCGTGCTGTCTAACAATAAAAAGAATCTGAATGTAATACCTAAACTCAAACATACCAGGACAGTTTAACCATACCAGCAACACTAACCCACGGCGGAGCTTACACTAACACTTCAAAGATATCAACAATTCCCTCAACGGTCCAATCACACACGAGTATTTTGGGAATGCTAGAACGCACCAGAAGCACTTGCAAATATCAGAAAGTTTAAAAAAAATGCCGAGAACCTTTGGTGAATCTTTGTAGTATTCACACAAGACCAGGAATGGGCGGGGTTACAACTTTTTCGGTCAGGCGAAAAGTTGTGACCATTCAATTAAATTATAATTAACCGTAAAGCTTCATTGTAATATTGTTTTCTACTGTGAAAAATCAGTATCATCATTATATAAAGTGCTGTTCTGAGGGTGAGTGTGAGAGTATGTATGATTCATTAGCTACCATAAGGATGCTATATGAGAAGTGTGTGTAGGAATCAGAATGAATTATAAGAATGTAATAAGGAAAAATGTGCGAGCTTGTAATGGATGTGTGAGGATCAGTCTGCACGAGTTAGGTGGGAATATGCAAGTGTGCCTGGGAGAATTATGAGCAAGTAGTGGTTGACGAGTGTAACATAAGGGTCGGGTGTGTTGGAATCAAGATGGATCACCAGTGCAGTGAAAAAATGTATGGGCCACGAAATGCCTAAATATACACTAAATACCAGAGCTTCCCGGTGACAGTTACAAATGCGATCAATCAATGCACACACAACCATCATACAAATATCACCTGCGCTTTAGCACACCACGTGGACTGAACCTGCAAGTAAAATGGACCCCTGATATTCAAACATGCCGGCAACAGAGACACACGAGCAGTGTCTACGTATGCCATAAACACTTTAACACACCTGTAATCTTGTTAACACTCAACCAGCACTTAAGAACTTCACAGCGATTCAGCAATCCACTCGCACATTCTGTCGACATTCAAGCATAACGTGAACACTTAACAATATAGACGAAGTTTGAATAAAAAGCCGGATGCTCTGGTAATCCTTTGTAATAAACGCAAATGGAGATCGGGACTGGACAATGTTAAAACATTTTTCTGTAATCAAAAAGGTTGTGAACATCCAGTTAAAAGATAATTAACTATGCAGCCTCGCTGGAATTCTGATTTCTGCCGTAAACAAATATTATGCAATGAGTTATTTTGAGGGTGCATTTTGAAGGGGAGTGTGCACGAGCCAATACTAGTTGCGAGAGTATAGGATGAGGGAGAGTGTGTATGGAGTACTGGCTGTGAAAGTACACTGTGAGGAACATAATGTAAGAGACACACTACGTATATAGGTAGGTACATACCACCACCAACTAAACGTCTCTGCATCACTAATATACAACCATCACTTAAACATACCAGTTAAACACCAGATATTTCTTTTAATCAGTAAAGCTTAAGCTGACCCTCAAGAATCCATGAAAGTCTGACGTGAGACGCCAGTGCCTGATATGGCTTTAGCAGGTATGCCAGTTTCGTACAGGACACGGCTACCATAGTTTGTAACTTGGTGCCTTTACAAGCGCGCCAGTTGAGTTGCTATGGTAACCTTAAGTTGCCAAGTGCGACGGTACATTAAGCAATATATAAGAAAATTTCCTCAGTCATAACTGATAGCCACAGTGGCCAAATCTCTTGCTGTTGCTCAAAGTTTTATACTACATTCACAGCACGTGATGTACGCATGAATTGCTATAGAGCTGCTGGAGATCGGGAGATTGTTTACAAGTATAAGAGAGTGTAGAATAATGACAGTCGTTTCTGCTGCTCCTACGCCATCAACTTGAACCAGCTAGATGCTAGATTTCATTTTGATTTTGTATTACTTCACGGTAAGTTATACGTGAGATATGGATCACCATGGGTCTTTAGACTTACTGGACTGTTTGTCAGTAGATGGAATGTAAATAACTGAGCAATACCAACAATCATAAAGGCTTTCCTCTTACACTCCAATTTACATGGCAAGCAAGCAAGCAAGCCAGGCCGAGTCAAGCCAGTCAACAGAGTCTGCTGAAAAAAAATCTCAGTGTCAGCATTTGGTCAGCCCGTTATAGCAGGTTAACATCTGCTGATTCAACCGTCTTCTGTGCATCCTCCCTCCACACACACCTACCAGCCACTTAGGTCGCCACTTCCAGCATCTCCCATTTTATTTTCTTTCGTTGGAGGCTCCAGTCACGGGCAAAAGTCCACATCAAGACCGGGCCTTAATTGAAATATAAAGGGGTTAATGAAAGGCTAAAAGACACAAGGGAAAGTATTTACGAAATTTGGAGGTGGAAAACCTTTCTTAAGATGTGCCAGGTTATAGTTATTGGGAAAGACATAAGAAGGTAGAGAGTTCCAGAGCTTCGAGGTGTAGGGAAAGAACCAGTTATGAAAACGACCCACCCTTGAGATGCTAACGGCCACACAGTCATCATGAGACACAGCAGCTTGTCGAGTACTGCATGGTCTAGCTAGTGGTGGGGAAGCTGAACCAATATTATGGCATAGGGCAAGATGGTCAAGTTTGGAAGTTAGCCTGGAACAATTTATAAGTCGGACCGGTTTCGACTTAACGCTGTCAAGTAATGATACAGAGCTAGAACCACCCCAGATGTGAGAGCAGTATTCCATAGAAGAACGAATCAATCTCTCGTATAAACGGAGCAACTGTTTAAAAAGATATAAGTTTGACATCTAAACAGGACACCCGATTTCTTAGAAACAGACATAGCTATTCTTGTAACGTGGGGTTTTCACTAAAGAATGGATGTTACAATAATACCAAGCACGTTCAATAAGCCAAGAGGTGATATTACGGAACCGTCAAAGGAGAGACGATGGTTGAGGAATTTTCGATAGAGTTATTGGTAGAAACTGAGTCTTGGAGGCATTAAACGTAACAAGATTGTGTGTACCCTACTGAGATGCAGATGGAGTGAGAGAAGAGGGAGCAGAACTGAAGGATGTGGACGAATGCAGTGTTGAGTCGTCACCGTATGAGTGCATTTGATTATTTGTGGGGGAGAGAAAATCTTTGAAAAATAGGAGAAAAAGTGTAAGAGACAGGACAGAACCTTGAGAGACACCGTTGTTGATCGAGAGTGGGGCGGAATGATCCATCAACAACCTCAGAGATATATCGGCCTGAAAGGAAGCCAGATATGAAAGAGCAAAGTGAGGGGGGAAGCCGAAAGATTGGGGATTACACATGAGACTCCTATGCCAAGCCCTATCAAAAGCCTTAGATATGTCAAGGGCAGCTACACATGACTCCCCAAAATCTTTCAGGGATGAAGACCAGACTTAGTAAGATATGAAACAATATCACCAGTGGATCTCGCCTTACGGAAATCATACCGGAGACCATAGAGAAAACTGATTTTTCGAGATGTCTCAGGAGAAGACGAGCAAGCGCAGGTGTTAGTTCAGAGGCACACTCAGTACACGGCGATGGATACCACCAGGACCCTAAGCCAGTATGAGGGGCATCAGGGCGTGAAGGAATGTTAAGAGTCATTCAAGGTGGAGTTAGAGGAGAAAAGGGAACCAAAGAAGTTTGCTTTGTCTACAGAAAAGACATCTGTAGTGCCGTCGGAACGGGAAATTGAAGGAAAGGTAGAGCAGAAGCTGCTGTCAGAAATACCTATAGGTAAAGACCAGAAAAACCTATCAGCGGATGACGAGGAGAAATTATCACATTTACTTTGAATAAAAGAACGCTTTACCTAACGGATGACGTGCTTGCAGTGATTACGGGAGGTGGTAAAAGCTGAATGGGAGTCAGAGGAAGGAGAGTCTTGCAAGCCCGATTCGCCTTGATCCCTTGCTTGAATGGCCTCAGACCAGGAACGGTTGAACATGAATTGGATGAAGAGGTCGTCTTGGAAGAAGAGGGGATATATGCTTCCGTTCCTGCAAAAATATCTTTTGCTATGCTTTTGGCGGAGACAGAGCATCACCACGTAAAAGAGAGTAATTTACCCAAGGAAGTTATTCCAGTGAGTTTGCTTGAGGTGACAATACTTATGCTTAGAAGAAGCTGCTGGAGGGGGAAGTGCCGTTAAAAGAGAGACATTTACGAGAGTGTGATCAGATGAGCCAATTAGGGTGTGGTTGTGTAATTACAGCGGGATGGACTAAAGGTGAAGAACAGATCCAGAGTATTATGAGAGTGATCATAGCTGTCAATATGAGTAAAGTGGGAGATAATTTGTTCGAAATCATTGAGAATGGAGAACGTGAGGGCCTCAGTCCATCCACCATCCGTATGGGAGGAATTCGACCATTCCCTATGGTGAACGTTGAAATCCATGAAGTAGAGGATCTCGGCTTGCGGGTGAGAGGACGCTACAGTCTCATGGCAGGAGTTTAGACAGTCGAAGAAAGATATTAAATTTGTAGGATTAGGAGACCAACGGGCGAAACAGAGGAAAAGTGTCGTAGTCGGGAGACAGACCTTGAAACATATAACATCAAAGTTTGGGGACTCAATGTCCTTGATTTTGGAATAAGCACAAACACCACCTTAGAACCGAAACCTTGTGTGGAGATTGTAATTGTGTATGAAAAGGGGACGAGAAAAAACATCATTAGACAACTGTGTCTCAGAGAAAATCAAGATATTAGGTGAGGTACTAGACAGATGGTGTTCAACAGATGAGAGATTACTAGAGAGACCAAGAATGTTGGTAGAGTAAAAAGAAAAAGAGGAAGGTCTATCAGAGAGTGAAAGGTCATGGAAGGGGTCGGGATCACCACTGACAGAGCCCGCCCTCTCATTGGCAATAGTGTCAGACGGAAACCCAGAGATTCTTAGCACCCCATGATGCCGGGGACTAGGGGCCATAGATTTGACGGACTCTGTCATGATTATACTTAAAATGATTGAGTGGACAGGAGCTGGCAAGAGTATCTATATATAAAAAGCAAGGTTTGAATAAGTGTATGGTGCTTGGAAGGACAAGATGGTAGGATTAGCGCGGTACTTCCGTTTTGACGAAACAGAAAGTAAGACTAGCAATCCTAACATGAAGATTGTAGGATGATTCCAGGCACCACTTTAACTCTCCTCAGTCAGGGTGGCAGTACCACCCTGGGCGGCTGCTGTCAACAACAAGGAAGAGGCGAAGCTAAGACGCCATTAGTAAACAAGTTACCAATGGCGTTTTAGCTTCGCCTCTTCCTTGTAGGTCAGCTGACTGTTGCAAGTCTATTATCTCATTCTTGTACCTCTCATAACGAAATGATCATTAGCCGAAAGTGCACTTGAACTTATCGTGCCTCATTTTCCTTATGACTTATCAGCAAGGAAAATATACATATATATATATATATATATATATATATATATATATATATATATATATATATATATACTGGAAAGGATCACAATTTTGCGCGTGATAAAGATATTCCTTTGAGTCCACGGGGAAAATGAAACACGAAAAGTTCCCAAGTGCACTTTCGTGTAATAATCACATCATCAGGGGAGACACAAGAGAGAAATATAACAGTCAGTTGATATACATCGAAGAGACGAAGCTAGGACGCCATTTGGTAAACATGTGATTGTCCTAAATATACAACGAGCGTTCATAAACTTATCATTTTACAAATCTTAACAATAAAGTTATCTAATTTGTATAGACCATCACTAATATTAATCTTACAATTCTTTTTTTATTCAATAATAGAAGATTCAATGATATTTCTCTTGGTAATAGAGTTAGAGTTAATAACTGAGATGGCGTTACTCCAGTCAATACAATGATCATAGTTTTAACATGATTAAACAAGGCATTTGATTCTTGTCCCGTTCTTATACTATATTTATGTTGCTTAAGTCTAACAGAAAGATCCTTACCAGTCTGACCAACATGATATTTATCACAGTTTCCACAAGGCACTTTATAGATGCATCCAAGAGAATTTTCTGGTGAATTCCTGATCAAGATATTCTTTATAGTATTATTGTTGCTAAAGGCAACATTTACATAAAAGGATTTTAGCAACATGGTAAGCAAAGTGAAATCATTATTAAAAGGGAGAACTAAAAGATTCTTGGTGTCAATGGGAGGTTTGGGCTCAACTCTATAAAATGATTTCTTTGCTAACTTAAGGGATTTATCAATGAAAGATCTAGGGTACTTTAATTTAGATCCAATAGAATATATCTTCTCAAACTCATCATCAATAAACTCTGGACTGCAAATACGTAATACCCGAAGGAACATAGATTGAAATGATGATAATTTAACTCTGTCATGTTGAGATGAGTAATAATGAATATATGAGCATACATTGGTGGGTTTTCTGTATATGCTAAACTTAAACTTGTTTCCTTGTCTATGGATCATGCAATCTAAAAATGGTAACATACCATTACTTTCATTTTCTACAGTAAATTTGATGGAAGGTACTAAATTGTTAAGTAAGGGGAGAAATATTTGTAAATTTTCATTTGTTGGCCAAACACAAAGAACATCATCTACATACCTAAACCAAATTGCATTAGAAGGTAAGATATCCTTTAGTAATTTTGTTTCAAAAAATTCCATATAAAGATTACTTAGTACAGGTGAAAGAGGGTTACCCATTGCCATACCAAATTTTTGAGCATAATAATCTCCATCAAATTGAAATACACAGTCTTTTATACACAATTTTATCAGTTCAATGAAATTAGACTTTGAAACAGGTAAATAGATATCATCCAAGACATCAAATAGATATTCTAAAAGGTCATCAACTGGAACTTTAGTGAAAAGTGAGGAAATATCAAAGCTAACTAGTTTGAAATCAAAATTAACATTGATATTGTTTAGCTTGTTGACTAAATCTACATTGTTCATGATATTAGAATTTGATACCTTACCGTGGACTCATAGGAATATATATATATATATATATATATATATATATATATATATATATATATATATATATATATATATATATATATATGAGAGTTACCAGACACCAGAACTCTTTCACCGAAATTGGTGCTGGGTAATAAGAGATTAATTGATAAATATAAACAAGTAACCAGGCTGTGCAAGCAAGAGGTTAGCTACACCGCGAATTTAAAGTTACATTTAGCGAGGCTGAATGTTTGGGAACACAGGTTCGTTCACGCACATCCCACTCCAAAGGAGTCCGGTTTTCCCTGCTACTGGAAAGAGCGCAGTCTTAGGTTGTAGGAGCCTATAGAATATGTTCTCGGTAGCACTGGGACCTTTTCATAGAAAATGGACTGGGGTAACTATAAATATAATTCAAATGTATCTAAACAATACCTGCACTTAGACATGCTACAAAATTCTGATCATACCATCAAAATGAATTATCATACACACAATCAACGCTTTGCTATACATGTATTATTTCAACATTCCTTCACCACTTTGGTACGTCACAAATACCCAGACATCCACTCACACATTCATTGTCACCTGTTAAACACACTTCACATTCAATACTATCAAAATCTCGTATTAAAGCTGAGAATCCATGGTTATCCTCTGTGATGTACGCAAACTGCGATCAGGAATGAACAGTGTTGAAACAATTTTCCCTTAATGAACAAGGTGTGAACATCCCAGTTAAAGCATAATTTACCATGGAGCCATGTTGGAATACTAATTTTCACCGTCGACATTCAACATCATCAAATGATTATCAAATGATTATTTTCACGCACTTTTGGTGTGAGAGAAAATGTTTATGAACAAGATGTAGCTTTAAGAGTGTCGTCTGAGAGCGTGCTTGAATCAGTTGTGGTTTTGAGAGTGACGTGCGAGAGTGTGTGTACGAATCAGCAGTGGTTGTAAGATTGCCAGGTGAGAAAATGTATATGAGCTAGTGGTGGTCGAGAGAAGTTAATGAGAAAGACTATGTATAAATCAGTTGGGGTGATCTATGGTGTTGTGTGAGATAATGTGTATGAGTATGTTGTGGTTGTGAGATAATGTGTATGAGTATGTTGTGGTTGTGAGATAATGTGTATGAGTATGTTGTGGTTGTGAGAAATGTTATTAGTTTAGTCAGTTGTTGATAGAGGTTGGTGTGAGAGGGAGTATCTGAGCCAGGACTTGCTGTCTGAGTAAGTTTGAGAGAGAAAGATTATATGAGCCATCGCTGGTTGTGAGCACTGTTTCTATGAGGTGTGTACATGAGGTGGTTGTGAGACTGTGATATGAGGAGTGATTCTGAACGTAATTCATCATGGAGTATTGTGCGAGTTTGCATCGGCTACATGAATGGAGAGTGAGGGAGAGTATGTATGAGCCACAAGTATACATGCGTACATACATATACATGTATGTACTCCGAAAGTACATACAAGTATATGACTGCACTCTTAAAAGTACTGGATGGCTGTTAAAGTGTTACACTCTTCATTCTAGTAAACTTTCTCTTGATCCCGTCCACAACTCTGAGTTGCTTGTGATACTTTGTCTCCAACCCATCTAGGATGTGGCAATACTCCACAATATTCCCAGGATTATCATGAACAGTCTTCATGGTTATAGTTATTTCCTCCCTTTCTTCAAATCTCTTCATAGAAGCCGAATGGATGAGTATTGCCCCTGTTTATCAGCTAGTAACTTAGTCTCCGTCTGTCAGTTTTTAGTCCATACACTAACAGAGATGAAACATCTCACGAACCACTACCAGCAGTTCACAGTTCATAATATGCGTGCACTTCTTCACAGACAAATACCCAAGTGAACACACGAGTTGAGCGACTCCAACCTGTCCAACACAGATCACCTGCAGGGAGAGTTCGAAGGCAACTAATCCCTCCACCCTCCTGCGGCTGACACGACGCGGAACAACACCAAAACTTCTGGTATCTCGCCACTTTATGATGTGTTCGACGATTCATCAGCAAGCTCGCATGATATTCGTCAAGTCTCACTTAAAGACCCCTTAACTTTCCTGCTTTCCTGCATTCAGCAGCATCGAACTAAGAATAAGAGGTTATCGTAATACCTCTTGTCTGCTCTTGGAACATTATGCTGAAATGGCCAAATGTCGACTCGAACTTCCTGGTCTTGTGGACCTGAATTTCCATTGGGCTTCTTTCTTGTTCCTATCAGATATTGATTTACGTAGAGATACACTGAACTGTCACAATGCAAGTCCGTTTGGGTGTTGAAGATACTTTCTAGATCATCGCAAATCTTTACGTTGTGTAGCCTCGTCTTATCCCACCACCCCCCCTACCCTTCATCACAACGTTGCGACCATTCATCACAATGTTACGACCTTTCATCACATCGCTACGACCCTTCAGGACAACCTTACGATCCTTCAGCACAACGTTACGACCCTTCAGTATAGCGTTACGACCCTTGGGTATGATGGACTGGCCATAATATGGCCTAACCCTTAAAGGTCAGGTCAAAGGCTATGCCAACGTGTTTAAGAGGTTAAATGTGGTGTTATATGTAGCGGAGTGGCTGACACTGCTGTTACCATCACCATAAACTCACTCCCGGCCAGTGATTCGTGTCACAGCCTAGCGACATGCATAGTGATCCACACTATAGTTAATCTCTCTCTACTTACCTATCTGCTTTCTTGCGCATCTGTCTGCTAATGTCTGCTTGTTTTAATGCATTTACAGAATAACTAATAATCTATGAACAAGAATTTAGTTATTTTTTCACGAAATTTATGTTAGTGATTTGATCATACCCGACGGCATTTCAGGACTGTTGCCTCCGTCTCTCACAGTTAAGAATAAAGTTGAGTTCGATGCTCTTCTGTGGATGATGATGTGCTCTGTGAGGACACCTTTAATAATACCTGGGTTTTTTTTCTTTTACACACCCAGTATGAAAATACAACCTCACTACGAAACAGACGAGGAGTAAAAGAGAGACCAATGGACCTACGATGGGCACAGACAGACAGACAGACAGATGAATGAGGAAAGATAAACAGACTTACATGTGCAGACCGACAGACTTACGATCGGCCTCATAAACGAAGGACTGAAAGACATTTCCTGGTGCCTTATTCCGCACATGGCATGATAGAACAGAACATAATGTCACAAGTATGTGACCTCCACCCTGGCCATTCCTAGCTCACACTACCCTCATACACTCGCCTCACCACTTACATTAATTCATCCGATACCGTTTTGGTATATATACGTCGGGAAACATCAGGCAGGATTTCCCCGTCATGAGTGTTTTGTGATTCTTGACACTGGAGAAATAGTCTTTACGTTCCATTGGTGGTATTGGATCAGAGGAGCTCTATGAAATACCGGCCTAGTTTTTAGATGAATTTAGGCTCATCTTCCCTTTGAGTGAGATCATTACATTCTAATGTGTTACAGTCGCCTTAGAAAAGAAAATACCCACAAAAAAAAAAAAAAAACATCGTCGTGAAGGAGAACATATGATAATTAGGAATTACACGAAGACGTTCCACGAAATGACAAGAATGAGAAAAGGATTTTCAGGAGACAAATTCAGCTTTTGTTTCGAGGACTTTGTTGTGGTTCTCGACAGAACACTGAAGGGTGTTCACAGTGGCTCAAACACTCGCCTCACCGGGAGACACGTCTGCAACACTATCACTCGTACTCAGGGTAAATACATATATGATACTCTGACAATTAGGGTCACATAATCCTCCTTCCATTTTTCTTCATGAAAAATCATTAATATGGATTTCAGAGATAATGGTACATAGCATGAAGCGCGTGGTGACCGACCTTTACATGAAACAGACATTAGCACATTACTGGCCATCATCGGCTCCTGTTCCACATCATTTAATATACTCAGCGGCCGTAATACACTCGTAAACCCTCGTGTCGTGATGCTGAGAGACCGGCATTATAATGCAAGGGATATTGCAGTACATATTGCCAAGGGTCTTCAGTGAACAATAGATGGAATTGAATCCAGAAAATATTACACTATAGAGTCGAAAGGAGCTTGACGCCGACTTTAATTGTATCATGATGTGTGTTCATATCACGACAAGTGGTGCGGGGGCACTTCTGAAAAGTTTAGAGATGTACTACTGTATGAGAATTATTACTGTGAATCAATGCCTGTCTCACACACACACGCGCGCACACACACACACACACACACACACACACACACACACACACAAACACTTGACTGACCACCTCAATTCTTTTACAAGGTGTCACTGGAAAACGATAAAGAGCCAAGAGAGTGGAAGAGGTAAATGTTGTATCTATCTATAAGAAAGGAGACCAGGAGGAGGCGCTGAACTGCACACCAGTCTCCCTGACGAGCATCTTCTTGTATGGCACTGGAAAGGATGATCAGAAGGTAATGAATGACTTTCTGCAGAGAAGAAATTACCAAACTGAGACAACATGGTTTCAGGGAAAGGATGTCATGAGTAGAATACCTATTAGATTTCTACGGAAGGGCGAGCCCTGTATGAAACAAAAGAGAAGGCTGGTTGGACTGTCCGGATCTGGAGTGCAAGGAAGCCTTTGACACTGTACAACACAGCAGACTGATAAAGAAGCTTGATCTTCAGGCAGGAATATGTAGAAGAGTCCTTGGATGGATACATGTGGAAGAGAACAAAGGGCGCATGTTAGAGACGCCTTCTCGATACGAGTTAAGGTCATTAGCGACGTGCCGGAGGGATCCGTCCTCGGAATACTGCTCGTCTTGATCAACACGAGTATTTGCCGCAAGGAATAGACTCCTACCAGAACATGGTCGAGGATGATGTCATAGTCATGAAGGAGGTAAAGAGCAAGGATGATTATGATACTTTACAAAGGGTCCCAGACAAACTCCAATGTTGGTGTGAGACCAAGTAGAGTAATGAGGATAGGACACAGGGAAAGAAGGCCTCAGTGTGGGTTTTATCTAACAGGAAATTAACTGCAAGAATCTGTATGCGAAAGGGAAATGAGAGTTGACATCGCCCTTAACCTGCTGCCAGGGTCCCACATTAGGGTTATGATAAAGAAGACAAACGAACTGTCTGCTGGCAAAATTTGAGTAGCGTTCAAGTATATGGATAAGGAACCATTCAGCAAGCTGTTTACATCCTACTTAAGCCCAAGACTAGAATATGCTCCTCAAGTTTCATCATCGAACTTGAGCATAAAGCGGTTCATAGAAGGCCCAGAGGAGGGCATCAAAGATGTCACCGAAATGAAAAGAGTTTACTTACGGGAAAAGGTTTTCAGACATTAGATTTTCTCACCAAAGAAGAGAGAAGAGTTAGGGATGACCTGATTACAACTCCTAATCTTTTAAACAAGGCTGATGAAGTAGACAATGAACTATTCCTCGAAAGATGCAGGAAAAGAACAACCAAAGAAATTAAAGACGCTTGTAAGAAAAAATATAAATAAGCATTCTGATAATACAAGAGCAGCGGATACATGAAACAAAGTGAATCATGAGACGATGAATGTGGACATCATAAAGAAATCTAAGACTATGTACGACAGTAGAAACGGATCAGGATATGGGGTCTCTACGGATGTGCAGAACTCCCTCGCTATCGAGCCCCGTGGAGTAGGTATTGTTAGGTCAGCACGCAGGGTCAAACATACAGTGATAATGATAATTATAGAACAAGCAGAACAAGCAGGATGACGTATGAAGCAGTAGAATATGCTCTTCTCAAAGATGGTGAATTACTATGAATGAGGAATTTCGATCATAAGGATACAGAATGGGGAACTCAGGATCCTCATACACACGGAAGGATATGGAAACAATTGTGTGTTTGACAGTGTGTCCTTCTGCCTTCTCCCTTTGCTACCTATTCGATTTCTGTTACCTTATCTTAGGAATCATTCCGATCCTGCTTAAGTTCTTTATGTCGCTGGTCTTTACTCGCCTTCTCTCCTCCTTTGTTGAGATGTGGCCTGCATCCCCTCATCCTAAAACCTATACTACAGCATCCAGTTCAGCTTCCCTTGTTTCTAATCTAAGCCCCGACACTCCTCTACATCCATATCCTCTCCTCCTGCTAACCCTTCAAATATCTCTCCGTTTCTCATTTGCAGTCGAACTCATTTCCATCGACAAGAATAAAGAACATGGGTGAGAATATGGAGTCTGCACTGGTGCTGCGTAGCGTTTAGGGTCACTGACCTACACATTTAGGGGCCGCCCGGAATCGAGAGAATAAGTTGGAATTCTGATAGTAGCAGTCTGTCCACAGTCAACCCAGGTGTTCATCTTTCATGGGGGTTGGTCGATAGAATGGCTATATATATATATATATATATATATATATATATATATATATATATATATATATATATATATATATATATATATATATATAACGATACTGAGTTGGCCCTAATTAGGGCATTCAGTTGTCCTTGCCGACAGAGATAACAAAGTTAATGATCAACGCCGTGTAAAGTGATAATTAGGAGTATATTAAACAGGATGACGTCCACAATTGAAGAACAAAAAAAGGAAACAGGATTTAGAACAGGTCACCAAGGGAATAGATGTTTACAATGAAGCAGATTCTAGAGAAGTCGTATTATGCAATGCCAATATTCTATGCTTTAACTTCTCTGATTAATGCATGTGACCCAGCATGGAAAGAGTGAATGTGGAAAGTGGCAGTGCATTTATCACTAACAACAGTCAGTAAAGTGCTGAGGCACTGGTATGATGGTGGTGTGTGTAGCAGTGTCACAGTAGATGGAGAACGCAGTCAAGGTTTCAGAGTCAAGAGCGGGGTGCAAGACAGGGGCTGTGAATCCTCACCAACGCTCTGCAGTATTCATATGGACTATATAATGAGACGAACACTGGAAAATGAGGAAGGAAAAGGTGAGAGTCAAGTCCTGTCCGGGGTCTTACGTTTGCCAACGATGTAGCATCACTAACGGATATGTGGCTGGCGTTAGCTTGAAAGGTGATGAAAGCAGAAAAAGAGAGACAAAGCTTAGGATTATCGTTAGCACAAATAAGGTTGAGGTAATGTATTTAGCAGTAAGAAGACTAGGGATGAAGTAAATAAAGGAAGTATGTCTAATCTGGGCATGTAGTCGCATCAAATGTGAGGCAAGATGAAGATACTGAAGGAAGATAAGGTTAGTGAGGACTTACGAGCTGCTCACAAGGAAAGGGACAACAGTGATTCTGAAAACAAAGAGTACATCTAGTGAAGTAATGATGCTTTTTCTGCTGTATAGGGCAATAACATGGATGTTGACAGCCACTGAAGAAATAGTTTCTTTAAAATGATCTTTTAAATGCATGTTGAATATGGCGAAGAAAGATTTCGTAAGGAATAAGGAACTGACTTTGATAGCCAGCAATCTGTCTCCGACCGAGGACAGTAAGGCTGAAATGGACAAGGTATATAAAGAGGATGGGAGACAACATGGACCCCAGAGGAGCGTTGAAAGGCGGAGAAGAGGAGGAGGAGGAGGAGCACCAGGGGAAGACTGAGTACAAGATCGGTGAATGCGGTGGCAAGAGACTCGAAGAGTGCAGTTCTCAGAAGGAAAAAAGCCAGAGAGATGGGACACCACCAAATGCAGTGAAACTCAACGTGGAAGGTAATGCAGGATACGGGAGCCGTGGAACTCAGCTTGAGAATGGCCATGGGAATACAGGGTAAGGACAGATAACAAGACACCTGATGACGAAACCTGGAAAAAATGAAATCAACATCAACAATTCCAGCGCAGCATTTATGATAATGAAACTGTTGCTAAAAAGCCATCTCCTTTTCGCAACTTTTATCTGAGGCAGTTGTCTCAGTCATTATTCAGTTCGGAACAATGCATGTAGTGAATCAGTATATATATATATATATATATATATATATATATATATATATATATATATATATATATATATATTCATACTATTCGCCACTTTCCGCGTCAGCGAGGTAGCGTTAAGAACAGAGGACTGGGCCTCTGAGGAAACATCCTCACCCAGCCCCCTTCTCTGTTCCTTCCTGTGGAAAATTAAAGATATATATATATATATAATATATATATATATATATATATATATATATATATATATATATATATATATATATATATAATGCATTTTAGCTTATGCTAGGATAATCTGGTATCATTCCTTGCTTAGAGCATTATATCAAGGCCGTAGAATTAATGGATATCATTGCACAATTACAGTATGAATGACTATCAATCCCAGTGAAAAAAAAAAAATCCTTTTATTAGCAAAGACTCAGACGTGTTTATAACCCAAGATTAGTAGCCAGTGACCACCTCAAGTACTTCAGTCATGGTTTTCTTCTTGACGCGACTGTTGAGGCTGGCTTACGTGTGGATAAGTATGTCAGCTAATTGACAAGATGTCAAGACAAGAGACAACAGAGGTTAATATGGAAACGATGACTTGCGGTAACAAGACAGGCACATTTATAATAAGGTGTTTACATAAGATCTTACCTGTAGGGGATTATCCTCCGGGGCAGCTGCGCCATGGGATTGAGCCGGCGGACCTGCGAATAGATTATTATATTCTATGTGCATGACGTGGTGGAGTATCATATCAAAATTATACTTTTTCTATTTTTTCTAGTTTATATATATATATATATATATATATATATATATATATATATATATATATATATATATATATATTTGGAAGAATACGACGGAGGACGAGGAGGACAGCGTCTCTGGAAGCTTGTCTGTGTAATCGTGGCCTTGACCCAGTGGGAGGGAGCGGGGGGCTGGAAATCCTCCCCTCTCGTTTTTTTTTTTTTTCCAAAAGAAGGAACAGAGTGGGCCAGGTGAGGATATTCCAAAAAAGGCCCAATCCTCTGTTCTTAACGCTACCTCGCTAACGCGGGAAATGGCGAATAGTTTAAAAAAAAAATATATATATATGTATATATATATATATATATATATATATATATATATATATATATATATATATATCCCTGGGGATATATAGAATACTTCCCACGTATTCCCTGCGTGTCATAGAAGGCGACTAAAAGGGGAGGAAGCGGGTGGCTGGAAATCCTCCCCTCTCTATTTCTTTTTTTTTCCAAAAGAAGGAACAGAGAAGGGGGCCAGGTGAGGATATTCCCTCAAAGGCCCAGTCCTCTGTTCTTAACGCTACCTCGCTAATGCGGAAAATGGCGAATAGTATGAAAGGAAAGATATATATATATATATATATATATATATATATGTATATATATATATATATATATATATATATATATATATATATATATATATATATATATATATATATATATATGATTTCAATCACATATTGAATAGGATTGTAGGCTTAATGACCTTCATCATAGGTCGCTGTCCGTAAAACCCAGCGAACAACAACAATGGGATGTGAAGGAGTCATTTCACTAAGAGCAGTGGTATGTGGATTACCATTTTTAGGTGACAAATGTCAGATATCAGTATACTGCGTCAGTATATTGAAGGTTAGTTGGTCACTATACCGAAATCAAGAGGCAAGAACTTCTCTCTTAGTATCTAAGTGTCTCTCTTAGTATCTCGGTGTCACCATGCATGACTGTGAATTCTGAGAGAACGCCAACAGCACAACGATCATGTCTTCTGTAATAATCCAAGAGCTTGCCCGTCGATGATGCCGTCCACGTATATTCACAGTGCCTCTGATCCCGTGCAAATATATAAAAGAGCAGCGGCGGCAGGAGGCGAGGAAACCTGAACTCGTTCGTTCGACTCCCGTGCTCCTAAGATACGGAGGTGTGTCGCTACGCCTGCATATTGAAATGAAATATACCTTGAAAGGGATACGACAACAGCGAAGTATAATGACAGGCGAGATTTGATTAATTCTGGCCGAAGCAGGAAGGTGGCGTGGAGCTGTGTGTGAGAGGTTGTTGGAGGCGGGGGTTATTATATACCAGTCAGTAGGTAAGCTTGAAGTTCTGGTGGGCATCCTGCATTATGGTCTGTCGGTGAGTGGGTCATTGGTGACTTGTGGCGTGTATTACCCAGCATGGCTTGGCTGCTGTTGCTGTTAGTGATGGAAGTGTCTAGTGGTGCTGGGAGAGGCTGTGGAACGGGAGTTGGCTGGCGAGTTGGCTAGCAATAGGATGAGGTAGAAGAAACCTGACATATGGGCCAAGCTATGGGTAGGAGTTGTATCAGAGGATGTGTATCGTTAGGTGTGGATGATGGGCTGTGTATGTGGACGGGTGGGTGGGAGTGTAGACCACGGCCACCACCACACATCCCTCACACCCGCGCTGGGTCTTATTCCTCAGTCTACTGAGCACGACAGTACGACACCAGGGTGAGTGTAGGCGGTTAAAGGTGGGTGTTGCATAAGGTGATATGAAAATGATCTCCGCGTAAAGTACAAGACCTACCTACCATACGACAGGTCTGAACAAATCTATGTTAACTTCTTGCGCACGACTGTACGATCCCTCGCCATGACGGTCTCTCTTCCACCTGACCTTTAAATGATCAAAAGGAAGGCCTACGCACCATCATCCCTTTCTCTTTTTATCCTGGATGTTATATTCGCCTTTTAAGTATGTGGGGCGTAAGTCTTGCTTCCAGTCAATAAACCCTTGAAAAAGAATGACGATTCATATGAAAGGTTTGCTTTAAATTTTTCATATAATAAAAAGAATGCCTGATAATCGCTCCAGTGTTTATGTTAAGGGCATTTGGGCTGTGTTACCAAGGTCTGACCATCATCATCTACGAACTAATTTTAAACATAAAAGTTTACTCTGGAAACAACAGGGCAGGAGGGTCGTCCCACCCGGAGCATTACACCCACTCATCTATTAATTGTCCAGCAACAATCACTCATCACCTCACTTCTGACAGGCATATGTATCATGAATTCCGTTGGGTTGTCAAAAGGGAGGCAGAGGAGGGAAGGGGGATGGGGTGGTGGTGGGTGGGGGGAACGGAAGGAGGATGGTGGGATGGGGGGGAGGTTGGCAGCCTCGTGGGAACAGCCAGGTGTCCAATGGTGTTGCCAACTACCACTGGACAGGGCTCTTCACCGATCATTTTTCACCTTCCTTTTTATAGCCTGTTCAGCAGGGCTGTTAAACCTACAACGTTATTTAAAAAGTGTACCGCCATTATCATTAGATAAAGGGCGACTGTAATTCATAAGATATAAACATCAGTAGGTGATGGAAGGTATTTTTCAGGAAAAGGTGATGGCAACACTGATCCGTGTGGCAGATAATGCGCTTATTGGTGAACACGAGAGAGACGTGTTTAACAGTCGGCCACCTCTTACCCCAGTCACCTGCACGTGTCTCCTACCCAGTCACCTGCACGTACCTCGCACCCAGTCACCTGCATGTACCTTCTACCATGTCACAGTAGTCAGCAGTCAGCCCGTTCCTATATCAATCAGCCGCCCTACATCTCCCAACCATATCATTCGTCCACCCATATTACCAGATGGCACCAGTTAACCGCTCATGCCTCCTGCTCACACCAGTCATCATCTTTCCTCTAGTTAGTCGTGTCCTCATCTCCCAGGTCTAACACAACCATTGCTCATGTCACCATCTTAAGCCAGACATCATTCTATACGTGCCACAGACACCAGTCAGGTGCTCATATCTTCCGACACCAGTCAGTTTAACATATGTCCTGTTCATACCAGTCACCCGGCAGTCATTTCTGTCAGCTTAAATCTCTCGCCCAAACCTGTTAACCATTTAACCAACGGTAGCAATGAAATAGTTTCCTTATTAAACAGTTGACCAATTCCGTGTTCACTACCGGAAACTTGACAAATATAACACAACCACAAAACGTACGTCCTTGGACAGAAATAATGATCGCACGATCACGAATGTAACCCCGGTTTACAAACCAGAGGCTCACATGAACCTTTACAACTGCCTTGACTTCAAGTTTACAGTAAGAGCGGCCACCTTGGATGAAGATCGCGGTCACCAACCGATGTTTTATAGATGGAGCCACACAAGGGAAATCCCTGCCATGTTTAGCTCGAACTGGCACTGTGGTTTCAGGAGAGGCGACTGTTATGTGCAAAGTTACCGGACGGTCGACAGGAGACAGACGCCAAGTCGGGGGCAAAGACTTGGTCAGCTCTGAGATAGAAAATGCGCCTCAAGTTTTGAACTCGTCAGTCTTCAGTTTTGAGGAAAATGTTGGAAACAATCAGAGACGAAAATTGAATTAATGAATAAAAGTTATCTTAGGTTCCTTAACAGTATATCATATACGGCGAATGTGACAGAATTTGTTAATCACATCCTCTTATTGACATTGAAAAATACCTACAGATTTTATCCATGGCCAAGACACCCAAGGATCTTTCACGTAAAATACTTTCAGGTAAGACGAATCGCACGGTAGAAGGAAATCCAGTATGGATGTGGCTCCCAGGTTATCCTGACACGCAACACGTAGGACACAGCAGGGAAGCAGACGTAGGACTGGCTGAGGGTGACACGCGGGATACCACAAGGAGCAGTTTTAGACCTCGTAAGTTTTTACCGTTTGTATCATTCATCTGAAGACAAGACGCGCTTGTAAAATTTCAGAATCTGCCAACAACTTGAAACTAGGAAACAAAACCAAAACAAAGGAAGACAGTTCAGTGATCAAAAGAGATGACGTTGTAGAGAGACAAGGAAGAGGAAGTGCTGACATATAAGTAATTCCTTTTGGTTATAAGAATACTGAACATAGATAATAAATGTTGGTAATTTGAAATCATATGTACGAGAAGTGATGATTAATCAATCACGACTTAAGCAAAGCAATGCTTAGCTGCTTACAACAAAGAAAATGTTAAGCTTTATAGTTAGAAGTATAAACTCAACCGAGACACAGTACTTACTCTTTGCAAATCCCTTGTCAGACCACATGCAGAATACGAGGCTCAGTTATGGTCACCAAAATCTAATAGAGACGAAGAAAAATTGGAATGAACAAAAAAGATCGACAAAACTAATTTCGTTCCTCAGATATATGCCGAGTTAAAAAATAAAGTTACCTAAAAAAGTAGAGTCCGAGGAGATGCAGTAGACGTTTTCAAAATACTTAATAGTATCGACAGTACAGTACAATAACTCACGACAATTTCATTAAATAGAACTACAATGACCAGAGGTAATGGCATGAAGTAACGGGGAAACACGCAAGACAAAAATGTGGGCAAACGTTTTTCAGCAGTAGACGTTTGGAATACTGGAATAAGCTACAAGAACAACAGTGTAATACTCACGCATGTCAACTTTTTTCTTGACAAATCAAATAGTACAATACATCCTCCCCAGAGTATCTGGCGGCTGAAATTAAAAGTGTGTTTTTCATTCATCAACGCCCACAGATTTTACTTCAGTGTACTATTTCTATACCACATGGAGGATCTTCATAAGAATATTGCTATCGGCTGATACGTCATCAGTTTTTCAAACCACTAGCTGATGTTCGTCTCCCTCGGGTGTTGTACAGAAGCTTGGTAAAAAGGAAAGCTTCTTTATAGCAAGTTCTTCGCACGGGACTTTGACAGTAGAGGTTCACGCTGCTGTGAAAAAAAAAAAAAAGACCTGGTCTCGCTGCTGCATTAATCTCTTATTCCAGGTTGTGATCTAGGGCACAAAGGGAGGTGGAGTCGTCTGATCTTTCGGGGAAGAAGTGTAGGGAAGCTTCCGTCATGGCACAGCCGCAACCTTCCAATATAGCTTCAACGTCATCCACGTTTACTACTGTAGTCCAGGGATTCCGGAGAATCTAGTGTCTGTGTGTGTGTGTGTGTGTGTGTGTGTGTGTGTGTGTGTGTGTGTGTGTGTCTATTTGCGTTGTATGGGGAGGGAGTTTTATACTCCTAAGGCCTCATCTTTTGACACTGCTGCCTGCATTAAGTGTCTTCAGTCATTGGATGTGTGTGTGTGTGTGTGTGTGTGTGTGTGTGTGTGTGTGTGTGTGTGTTAAGAAAATACAAACTTGGAGGCAGGGACGAGAGTGGTGTGAAGGCCGCGGTAGAAAAAGGGACAAACTCACGAAGAAGAGGGACCCACCTAAACACCTTCAGTCTTTTGATGAGCGACTCCTGCGCGTCTCCCTGCAGGGGAGGTGTCGTGGCTGGTTCTAGAGGGGGTGAGAGTTAGAGTCCCACCAGGGAAGAGTTCAGCGATGCGAAAACAGTGGAGAGAGAGAGAGAGAGAGAGAGAGAGAGAGAGAGAGAGAGAGAGAGAGAGAGAGAGAGAGAGAGAGAGAGAGTTCCAAATGAGCTTGTAACGAAGATAAAAAAAAGGAGAGAACTTGAAAGGGTTGGTAAGGTAGGTATAAATGGAAACTTAGGGAGACGCGGACTGGTCTTGGTAAGAAAACTACAAATGAACCGAGACAGAACAATATGGCAGATATATATATATATATATATATATATATATATAATAATATATATATATATATATATATATATATATAGACAGGCGAGATTTGATTAATTCTGGCCGAAGCAGGAAGGTGGCGTGGAGCTGTGTGTGAGAGGTTGTTGGAGGCGGGGGTTATTATATACCAGTCAGTAGGTAAGCTTGAAGTTCTGGTGGGCATCCTGCATTATGGTCTGTCGGTGAGTGGGTCATTGGTGATTTGTGGCGTGTATTACCCAGCATGGCTTGGCTGCTGTTGCTGTTAGTGATGGAAGTGTCTAGTGGTGCTGGGAGAGGCTGTGGAACGGGAGTTGGCTGGCGAGTTGGCTAGCAATAGGATGAGGTAGAAGAAACCTGACATATGGGCCAAGCTATGGGTAGGAGTTGTATCAGAGGATGTGTATCGTTAGGTGTGGATGATGGGCTGTGTATGTGGACGGGTGGGTGGGAGTGTAGACCACGGCCACCACCACACATCCCTCACACCCGCGCTGGGTCTTATTCCTCAGTCTACTGAGCACGACAGTACGACACCAGGGTGAGTGTAGGCGGTTAAAGGTGGGTGTTGCATAAGGTGATATGAAAATGATCTCCGCGTAAAGTACAAGACCTACCTACCATACGACAGGTCTGAACAAATCTATGTTAACTTCTTGCGCACGACTGTACGATCCCTCGCCATGACGGTCTCTCTTCCACCTGACCTTTAAATGATCAAAAGGAAGGCCTACGCACCATCATCCCTTTCTCTTTTTATCCTGGATGTTATATTCGCCTTTTAAGTATGTGGGGCGTAAGTCTTGCTTCCAGTCAATAAACCCTTGAAAAAGAATGACGATTCATATGAAAGGTTTGCTTTAAATTTTTCATATAATAAAAAGAATGCCTGATAATCGCTCCAGTGTTTATGTTAAGGGCATTTGGGCTGTGTTACCAAGGTCTGACCATCATCATCTACGAACTAATTTTAAACATAAAAGTTTACTCTGGAAACAACAGGGCAGGAGGGTCGTCCCACCCGGAGCATTACACCCACTCATCTATTAATTGTCCAGCAACAATCACTCATCACCTCACTTCTGACAGGCATATGTATCATGAATTCCGTTGGGTTGTCAAAAGGGAGGCAGAGGAGGGAAGGGGGATGGGGTGGTGGTGGGTGGGGGGAACGGAAGGAGGATGGTGGGATGGGGGGGAGGTTGGCAGCCTCGTGGGAACAGCCAGGTGTCCAACGGTGTTGCCAACTACCACTGGACAGGGCTCTTCACCGATCATTTTTCACCTTCCTTTTTATAGCCTGTTCAGCAGGGCTGTTAAACCTACAACGTTATTTAAAAAGTGTACCGCCATTATCATTAGATAAAGGGCGACTGTAATTCATAAGATATAAACATCAGTAGGTGATGGAAGGTATTTTTCAGGAAAAGGTGATGGCAACACTGATCCGTGTGGCAGATAATGCGCTTATTGGTGAACACGAGAGAGACGTGTTTAACAGTGCGGCCACCTCTTACCCCAGTCACCTGCACGTGTCTCCTACCCAGTCACCTGCACGTACCTCGCACCCAGTCACCTGCATGTACCTTCTACCATGTCACAGTAGTCAGCAGTCAGCCCGTTCCTATATCAATCAGCCGCCCTACATCTCCCAACCATATCATTCGTCCAGCCATATTACCAGATGGCACCAGTTAACCGCTCATGCCTCCTGCTCACACCAGTCATCATCTTTCCTCTAGTTAGTCGTGTCCTCATCTCCCAGGTCTAACACAACCATTGCTCATGTCACCATCTTAAGCCAGACATCATTCTATACGTGCCACAGACACCAGTCAGGTGCTCATATCTTCCGACACCAGTCAGTTCAACATATGTCCTGTTCATACCAGTCACCCGGCAGTCATTTCTGTCAGCTTAAATCTCTCGCCCAAACCTGTTAACCATTTAACCAACGGTAGCAATGAAATAGTTTCCTTATTAAACAGTAGACCAATTCCGTGTTCACTACCGGAAACTTGACAAATATAACACAACCACAAAACGTACGTCCTAGGACAGAAATAATGATCGCACGATCACGAATGTAACCCCGGTTTACAAACCAGAGGCTCACATGAACCTTTACAACTGCCTTGACTTCAAGTTTACAGTAAGAGCGGCCACCTTGGATGAAGATCGCGGTCACCAACCGATGTTTTATAGATGGAGCCACACAAGGGCAATCCCTGCCATGTTTAGCTCGAACTGGCACTGTGGTTTCAGGAGAGGCGACTGTTATGTGCAAAGTTACCGGACGGTCGACAGGAGACAGACGCCAAGTCGGGGGCAAAGACTTGGTCAGCTCTGAGATAGAAAATGCGCCTCAAGTTTTGAACTCGTCAGTCTTCAGTTTTGAGGAAAATGTTGGAAACAATCAGAGACGAAAATTGAATTAATGAATAAAAGTTATCTTAGGTTCCTTAACAGTATATCATATACGGCGAATGTGACAGAATTTGTTAATCACATCCTCTTATTGACATTGAAAAATACCTACAGATTTTATCCATGACCAAGACACCCAAGGATCTTTCACGTAAAATACTTTCAGGTAAGACGAATCGCACGGTAGAAGGAAATCCAGTATGGATGTGGCTCCCAGGTTATCCTGACACGCAACACGTAGGACACAGCAGGGAAGCAGACGTAGGACTGGCTGAGGGTGACACGCGGGATACCACAAGGAGCAGTTTTAGACCTCGTAAGTTTTTACCGTTTGTATCATTCATCTGAAGACAAGACGCGCTTGTAAAATTTCAGAATCTGCCAATAACTTGAAACTAGGAAACAAAACCAAAACAAAGGAAGACAGTTCAGTGATCAAAAGAGATGACGTTGTAGAGAGACAAGGAAGAGGAAGTGCTGACATATAAGTAATTCCTTTTGGTTATAAAAATACTGAACATAGATAACAAATGTTAGTAATTTAAAATCATATGTACGAGAAGTGATGATTAATCAATCACGACTTAAGCAAAGCAATGCTTAGCTGCTTACAACAAAGAAAATGTTAAGCTTTATAGTTAGAAGTATAAACTCAACCGAGACACAGTACTTACTCTTTGCAAATCCCTTGTCAGACCACATGCAGAATACGAGGCTCAGTTATGGTCACCAAAATCTAATAGAAACGAAGAAAAATTGGAATGAACAAAAAAGATGGACAAAACTAATTTCGTTCCTCAGATATATGCCGAGTTAAGAAATAAAGTTACCTAAAAAAGTAGAGTCCGAGGAGATGCAGTAGACGTTTTCAAAATACTTAATAGTATCGACAGTACAGTACAATAACTCACGACAATTTCATTAAATAGAACTACAATGACCAGAGGTAATGGCATGAAGTAACGGGGAAACACGCAAGACAAAAATGTGGGCAAACGTTTTTCAGCAGTAGACGTTTGGAATACTGGAATAAGCTACAAGAACAACAGTGTAATACTCACGCATGTCAACTTTTTTCTTGACAAATCAAATAGTACAATACATCCTCCCCAGAGTATCTGGCGGCTGAAATTAAAAGTGTGTTTTTCATTCATCAACGCCCACAGATTTTACTTCAGTGTACTATTTCTATACCACATGGAGGATCTTCATAAGAATATTGCTATCGGCTGATACGTCATCAGTTTTTCAAACCACTAGCTGATGTTCGTCTCCCTCGGGTGTTGTACAGAAGCTTGGTAAAAAGGAAAGCTTCTTTATAGCAAGTTCTTCGCACGGGACTTTGACAGTAGAGGTTCACGATGCTGTGAAAAAAAAAAAAAAAGACCTGGTCTCGCTGCTGCATTAATCTCTTATTCCAGGTTGTGATCTAGGGCACAAAGGGAGGTGGAGTCGTCTGATCTTTCGGGGAAGAAGTGTAGGGAAGCTTCCGTCATGGCGCAGCCGCAACCTTCCAATATAGCTTCAACGTCATCCACGTTTACTACTGTAGTACAGGGATTCCGGAGAATCTAGTGTCTGTGTGTGTGTGTGTGTGTGTGTGTGTGTGTGTGTGTGTGTGTGTGTGTCTATTTGCGTTGTATGGGGAGGGAGTTTTATACTCCTAAGGCCTCATCTTTTGACACTGCTGCCTGCATTAACAGTGTCTTCAGTCATTGGATGTGTGTGTGTGTGTGTGTGTGTGTGTGTGTGTGTGTGTGTGTGTGTGTTAAGAAAATACAAACTTGGAGGCAGGGACGAGAGTGGTGTGAAGGCCGCGGTAGAAAAAGGGACAAACTCACGAAGAAGAGGGACCCACCTAAACACCTTCAGTCTTTTGATGAGCGACTCCTGCGCGTCTCCCTGCAGGGGAGGTGTCGTGGCTGGTTCTAGAGGGGGTGAGAGTTAGAGTCCCACCAGGGAAGAGTTCAGCGATGCGAAAACAGTGGAGAGAGAGAGAGAGAGAGAGAGAGAGAGAGAGAGAGAGAGAGAGAGAGAGAGAGAGAGAGAGAGAGAGAGAGAGAGAGTTCCAAATGAGCTTGTAACGAAGATAAAAAAAAGGAGAGAACTTGAAAGGGTTGGTAAGGTAGGTATAAATGGAAACTTAGGGAGACGCGGACTGGTCTTGGTAAGAAAACTACAAATGAACCGAGACAGAACAATATGGCAGATATATATATATATATATATATATAAAGGCGGGATGAACTGGAACGGGACAGGAAACCGGACGAGGTAACAAAGGAACACAGGAAGGTAGGAAGGAGAATATCGGATGAGAGGAAGGGGAGAAAACGGAGCAGAGAGTCACAAACGTCACGAAGATAGATGACAAGTGAATCCTTGAGTAAAAGAAAGCACATTAAAGAGAATGGGAGTAGAGAATTCTTCGATAGAGGAGGAAATGAATAATTATTGAGGTCGAAGACAGAAGTTTGGCTGAGACGAGGTAATGAAAGATATAACGGATAGAGGGAATGAATCAGTCAGACTGTAAGGGGTGACTGATGACACATGGGAGTAAAGAGACAGTGTGAAGATGAGTAGGTACAAAATATGGATGAAGTGATATCACACACACACACACACACACACACACACACACACACACGAGCCTCTATAGTGTAATGTTTTGCGTTGTGATCCACCAATCCATTAAGCCCGGGTTCGAATCCCGAACAGGGCAGGTAGCATAGGGCCAACCAAGCTACTCATCCTTCCCGTTGGCTTAATCTAGAGTGTGCATGTGCGTGTACATGATGTTAAGACCACGTATACATGGCGGGACAACACGCGAATAGTGATCACACACATGTACGTGTTGATGACTGACATCGACCAATTCCATAAATATTCGTTTCAAAGAAAGAAATGAAAAATCCTCAAAGAAACAAATAGTCAGACCCATAATATACACACACCATTTCTTGATTAAGGCGCATCAATCTGATCATGAAGCGTCCAACGTCTTGGAACGCGGACGTCATGGTCTTGAAAAATACATTCGTTTCTCATCTGCCAACGTCAGGTTGATGAATGTAAAGCGTCGACGGACATAATGACGTTGGCATCCGGAGCAAAATAATGGATACTTGAAGGAAACATGAGCGAGCCTCATGGGAAACCATTACAACAGAGCAGGGACGAGACACTATGCCAGATAGAGCCAGGCAGGGGGAAGCAGAGCCAAGCTGAGTCACGTAAAGCAAGGTAAGGCCGAGGAGAGATAGGCAGAGCCAGATGTAACCAGACGGGGGGTAGACAGTGTTACACTGAGTTTCGTAGAGCCAGATAGATCCAGGCGGAGCCACGTAGAGCCAGAAAGGCCCAGACTGAGGACTGAGTGTCCTCTACAAGATTTTAAATGTTGATCAGTATATAAGATGCGCCTAAATTACCAGTGATGCCATCTAACCGAGGTTAACACTTCCACGTAATTCTAGTTGTCTATTGCTCAGCCTTTCAAGCCAGGTCCCTTGGTATGTGTTGTGGCAACATGTATAACATTAACCCTCTTTGGGAATGCGGTGTTGCGGCACAAGCCTTTGCCGTTTGTCACTGTCGTATTTCTGAGTCTTAGATATGTTACTTCCAAGAATATGTTAGGCGGTGAAATATCACTGTTTATGACAACAAGACGGTCAAATTGTCACCAGTGCCTCTGTCCATATATTTCTAACAATCTATAATCTGACAGCCTGATTAACGACTTCAATATTCTATAATAATCTATCAAAATTATCTGCAACTGATGCAGACATCATCAGTCATCGTGACAGTCATTCATCGCTTGCAGGAGCCGCTATTGATAGCAGCAGTCAGCAGGCAACAAGTTACGGAGTCTAGCGAACCATCGAACGTGTGCCGTAAGCACAAGTAACAGGGACCCTATCAGGAGCCCACGCCTGGTGACCCAGTGATGCATCATCTTTAGTGGACACACGAGCACTGTAAACCCCAAGGGTGCTCCCCAGGGCTCAGAGTTGGTGTCGACGTCTGCCACCTACCCCAGGGTCCTTATCTATGAAGGTAACACCTAACAAGAACGTGATATACCTAGCGGTCAACCCGAGAGGCGGAAATCAGCGGAGCCTGTGTGAGAACTATGTTGCCACAAGACTGACTGAAAAAAGATAGACAATAAAATTTCACATGAATGGGGACTCTGGGCCAGGTGGGGGGAGACGGTGCTGTGGACTTCACAAGGGAATTCATTTTTGTACCAGTGACAGGCGGAAGGGGGCTTGGGGGGAGGGGGAAGAGACCCTGCAGGAAGAGGAGGCTGCAGCAGGAGACGAGGACGATTAGAGTTAGGGGAGCAGGTGAGGTGTGAGGAGCGGGGGAGGCAGGGCTGGCCTGCAGAGGCACGGGTGCGGGAGGAGGAAGGGAAAAGCAAAGGAACAGGTGTGGAGCACAAGACGGCAGAACAGAAGAAAGTTGAAGGAATGATCGATCGTGGAACAGAGGGGTATCAAAGAGGATACTGTTAGATCTGGTCTGTGTTGAAAATACAGAGTTGAGGAACACTTTCCATTTCATGACTTCCCGACATTATTGAGCGAATGTCGAGGGTCCTAGGCAACACCTGTGAAAGTATAGTGTGGAGTCCTGGGGAAATCGTGTTTGAAAATGTACAAGAGAAATATAATCAAACCTTGCATCTCTCCTCCGTCTTTAATCACAGTATAGAGGCAGTACGTAACTTTAGTATATAACAAGAATGATAGAAACTTCATCTTTCCTTATTAAAGTTACTTCTTATTTGTATTGAATTCTTTATGAAGTTTAACCTATATCAAAAAGAAATTGATATTTTGGCTGACAGAGCCATAACAAACATTAGCTGTTGCAAAGAGATAGATGTTTGGCGCTACCCTAAGGCATCCTAAATACTTTATTTATATAACAATAATGATGATGATGGTGATAATTATTGAATTAACTGCAGCCAAAGGCCGGGATCATGTAAAGATGATATATAGAACATACAGGGGGTACTACGTAATGGAGGGGTGTTAAATAGACCACTTTTACACAAGTACAACGGTAGAGGTTGATGTACAATCAATCAATTATTCATGATGGTCACAATGGTTAGATTGAGCCGTGTCTGTAACGGTCTTCACGTCAGCTCTGATGAGCTCAGTGCAATAGCGGTGGCGAACTGCATCTCGGAGACAAATGATTTCAGCGCTTCCTGCAGATAAGGAGAACCTTCTTGCCCCAAAGGAGCCCATCTTACCTTACTCCCGGGCGGAGCGCAGCCTTGAATTTGCAAGAACTCAATCAAATGGGACCTGGGTTACATGACTAATTAAGTAACTACCAACCTAGACATTATATGGTAATCACATAGGCGCGATCATTAACTGTTATTACCAGGCTCGGATCATTAAGCCTGGGGAGTACACTTTGGCTCACACGCCAGAGGTTAGTGTCTGGGGTGGGAGACGTCTACACGTCAACACTGTTACGTGAACGTGTCGCACTTGACCCAGGTCTCACAGCCGGTTGACTTGAGTCAGTTTGTCACCTTGTGTTCAGGGATACTTTTCAATAAGTCCTCAATGTATGACGTGCTAGTAAAACACACCTGCTACCTGGCGTCATTTAAGAGTTACATTTCAATCATTAATCGTAATAGAGATCCATGAGCTCTGTGTGTGTGTGTGTGTTAGGTGTATGATTAATAATATCTCCTTAATTCAAAATTGTCTTTAATCTCTTGAGAACGACGATACGACCCTATAGTACGACGTTACGACCCATAAGAACGACCAAACCACCATAGAGCACGACGGCAAGGTCCTTAAATACAACTTTTCGAAGTTTGAGCACGACAGTACGACCCTCGAGAACGAAGAAACGACCCAAGAGCACGACGGTACGATCCCCAAGCACGGCGCAACGACCCTTGATCACTAGGGTACGATCTTTGACACGATCGCGCAACCCTCAACTTAATCCTTAAGGGCAGTGCTTCGTTGCTGAGAAGATCAAGCTTCATCCTCAGTAAGTTTCCTGTTCATTAGGTACGTGTTGCCTGCAGAACCTCCTCCACCTGAACTGTGTACCACATAACTGCATCTCCTTCCTTCAGAGTAACTTCAAATATCACACCGTACAGCGCGCTATCTCCCCAAGACCTCCAGTGTATATCTAAAGCTGGGTAAAATGCTTGATAAATGCACCACAGTCACCTGGGGGACACACTGTAGGTGGTGGAAATATTTCCTGGCTCGGAGTTCAAGTGTCTTATTGCTTCGTATTCCCTCTAATCCATGATGCAGGCGTCCAGGATGACCCAGTGGGGACGCCAGGGAACACACATGAGAATAAGTTGTCAACACCTTCAGACAGACGGAAAATAATAGAAAACGGAGGGTAGTCGTCGCGAGATGATTTTTTTTTTTTTTTCAATGCATTGCTGTTATTTGATTATAGTGGTTTACAAGTTCAGTCTCATGAGAATTCTTATCAACTGATTGATGCGTTTTGTACCTCCTTGACCAAGACAGCGGGATACTGTAGTCGGCAGCTCATACATAAGACATGACCTGTGACATTTCTCCCAGTTTTTATCCGTTGGTTTAGAGAGAAGAGAAAAGAGAGAGAGAAAGAGAGAGAGAGAGAGAGAGAGAGAGAGAGAGAGAGAGAGAGAGAGAGAGAGAGAGAGAGAGAGAGAGAGAGAGACGTTCTATGAGGTATTCCGCCTGGGAACCAAATAATCCTTGACAAGTGGAGAGGAAAATTTCTGCTCTTCGTCGATTCTCCTCTGAATCTTTAAATGTCTGCCAGGCTGCTGGTGGTGGTAGCAGGTCGCCTCTGTACTCCTCTGTTTCACTCATTATATATCTATCTATCTATATATATATATATATATATATATATATATATATATATATCATTTCATTTATTATATCTCATTTTGCTTTGTCGCTGTCTCCTGCGTCAGCGAGGTAGCGCAAGGAGACAGACGAAAGAATGGCCAAACCCACCCACATACTCATGTATATACATACACGTCCACTCACGCAAATATACATACCTATAAATCTCAACGTATACGTATATATACACACAGAGACATATACATACATACACATGTACATAATTCATACTGTCTGCCTTTATTCATTCCCATCGCCGCCCCGCCACACATGAAATAACAACCCCCTCCCCCCTCATGTGTGCGAGGTAGCGCTAGGTAAAGACAACGAAGGCCACATTCGTTCACACTCAGTCTCTAGTTGCCATGTAATAATGCACCGAAACCACAGCTCCCTTTCCACATCCAGGCCCCACAGAACTTTCCATGGTTTACCCCAGACGCTTCACATGCCCTGGTTCAATCCACTGACAGCACGTCGACCCCGATATACCACATCGTTCCAATTCACTCTATTCCTTGCACGCCTTTTACCCTCCTGCATGTTCAGGCCCCGATCACTCAAAATCTTTTTCACTCCATCTTTCCACCTCCAATTTGGTCTCCCTCTTCTCCTCGTTCCCTCCACCTCCGACACATATATCCTCTTGGTCAATCTTTCCTCACTCATTCTCTCCATGTGCCCAAACCATTTCAGAACACCCTCTTCTGCTCTCTCAACCACGCTCTTTTTATTTCCACACATCTCTCTTACCCTTACGTTACTTACTCGATCAAACCACCTCACACCACACATTGTCCTCAAACATCTCATATCCAGCACATCCATCCTCCTGCGCACAACTCTATCCACGCCTCGCAACCATACAAAATTGTTGGAACCACTATTCCTTCAAACATACCCATTTTTGCTTTCCGAGATAATGTTCTCGACTTCCACACATTCTTCAAGGCTCCCAGGATTTTCGCCCCCTCCCCCACCCTATGATCCACTTCCGCTTCCATGGTTCCATCCGCTGCCAGATCCACTCCCAGATATCTAAAACACTTTACTTCCTCCAGTTTTT
Source organism: Panulirus ornatus (assembly GCF_036320965.1). Lineage (NCBI taxonomy): Eukaryota > Metazoa > Arthropoda > Malacostraca > Decapoda > Palinuridae > Panulirus > Panulirus ornatus. Next base: position 39,515,272 of record NC_092241.1, on the reverse strand, counting down.
CTCCATTCAAACTTACCTCCCAATTGACTTGACCCTCAACCCTAATGTACCTAATAACCTTGCTCTTATTCACATTTACTCTTAACTTTCTTCTTTCACACACTTTACCAAACTCAGTCACCAGCTTCTGCAGTTTCTCACATGAATCAGCACCAGCGATGTATCATCAGCGAACAACAACTGACTCACTTCCCAAGCTCTCTCATCCACAACAGACTTCATACTTGCCCCTCTTTCCAAAACTCTTGCATTCACCTCCCTAACAATCCCATCCATAAACAAATTAAACAACCATGGAGACATCACACACCCCTGCCGCAAACCTACATTCACTGAGAACCAATCACTTTCCTCTCTTCCTACACGTACACATGCCTTACAACCTCGATAAAAACTTTTCACTGCTTCTAACAACTTGCCTCCCACACCATATATTCTTAATACCTTCCACAGAGCATCTCTATCAACTCTATCATATGCCTTCTCCAGATTCATAAATGCTACATACAAATCCATTTGCTTTTCTAAGTATTTCTCACATACATTCTTCAAAGCAAACACCTGATCAACACATCCTCTACCACTTCTGAAACCACACTGCTCTTCCCCAATCTGATGCTCTGTACATGCCTTCACCCTCTCAATCAATACCCTCCCATATAATTTACCAGGAATACTCAACAAACTTATACCTCTGAAATTTGAGCACTCTCTTATCCCCTTTGCCTTTGTACAATGGCACTATGCACGCATTCCGCCAATCCTCAGGCACCGCACCATGAGTCATACATACATTAAATAACCTTACCAACCAGTTAATAATACAGTCACCCCCTTTTTTAATAAATTCCACTGCAATACCATCCAAACCTGCTGCCTTGCCGGCTTTCATCTTCCGCAAAGCTTTCACTACCTCTTCTCTGTTTACCAAATCATTTTCCCTAACCCTCTCACTTTGCACACCACCTCGACCAACACACCCTATATCTGCCACTCTATCATCAAACACATTCAACAAACCTTCAAAATACTCACTCCATCTCTTTCTCACATCACCACTACTTGTTATCACCTCCCCATTTGCGCGCTTCACTGAAGTTCCCATTTGCTCCCTTGTCTTACTCACTTTATTTACCTCCTTCCAGAACATCTTTTTATTCTCCCTAAAATTTGATGATACTCTCTCACCCCAATTCTCATTTGCCCTCTTTTTCACCTCTTGCACCTTTCTCTTGACCTCCTGTCTCTTTCTTTTATACATCTCCCACTCAATTGCATTTTTTCCCTGCAAAAATCGTCCAAATGCCTCTCTCTTCTCTTTCATTAATAATCTTACTTCTTCATCCCACCACTCTCTACCCTTTCTAATCAACCCACCTCCCACTCTTCTCATGCCACAAGCATCTTTTGCGCAATCCATCACTGGTTCCCTAAATACATCCCATTCCTCCCCCACTCCTCTTACTTCCATTGTTCTCACCTTTTTCCATTCTGTACTCAGTCTCTCCTGGTACTTCCTCACACAAGTCTCCTTCCCAAGCTCACTTACTCTCACCACCCTCTTCACCCCAACATTCACTCTTCTTTTCTGAAAACCCATACAAATCTTCACCTTAGCCTCCACAAGATAATGATCAGACATCCCTCCAGTTGCACGTCTCAGCACATTAACATCCAAAAGTCTCTTTTTCGCGCGCCTGTCAATTAACACGTAATCCAATAACGCTCTCTGGCCATCTCTCCTACTTACATACGTATACTTATGTATATCTCGCTTTTTAAACCAGGTATTCCCAATCACCAGTCCTTTTTCAGCACATAAATCTACAAGCTCTTCACCATTTCCATTTACAACACTGAACACTCCATGTATACCAATTATTCCCTCAACTGCCACATTACTCACCTTTGCATTCAAATCACCCATCACTATAACCCGGTCTCATGCATCAAAACCACTAACACACTCATTCAGCTGCTCCCAAAACACTTGCCTCTCATGATCTTTCTTCTCATGCCCAGGTGCATATGCACCAATAATCACCCATCTCTCTCCATCAACTTTCAGTTTTACCCATATTAATCGAGAATTTACTTTCTTACATTCTATCACATACTCCCACAACTCCTGTTTCAGGAGTACTGCTACTCCTTCCCTTGCTCTTGTCCTCTCACTAACCCCTGACTTTACTCCCAAGACATTCCCAAACCACTCTTCCCCTTTACCCTTGAGCTTCGTTTCACTCAGAGCCAAAACATCCAGGTTCCTTTCCTCAAACATACTACCTGTCTCTCCTTTTTTCACATCTTGGTTACATCCATACACATTTAGACACCCCAGTCTGAGCCTTCGAGGAGGATGAGCACTCCCCGCGTGACTCCTTCTTCTGTTTCCCATTTTAGAAAGTTAAAAAATACAAGGAGGGGAGGATTTCTGGCCCCTGCTCCCGTCCCGTCTAGTTGCCTTCTACGACACGCGAGGAATGCGTGGGAAGTATTCTTTCACCCCTATCCCTAGGGATAATATACATATATATGCATATATATACATATACACATACATACGCACATATACACACATACACACATATACATATATATACATATGAAAAATGTAAGAAATAATTTAGAAAACTGAAACTTCTAGCTTGAAATGAAATGAAAAAAATGAATCTCACATAATGGTTCAACCTCTGTTATGGAAAAGGGAAATGTATAATTTATTTACACAAACGTCAATAGTAGTTTTCATCAATTTAACCACTGTATCATACTGCCTGGTCCACTTCTCTTATCATGAAACAGGAATATTGGCTTATGATGTTTCTCAATTTTCTTCATATATATATATATATATATATATATATATATATATATATATATATATATATATATATATATATATATGAATGTTTATATTCGTATATATATATACATGTGTGTGTGTGTGTGTGTGTGTGTGTTGGTAGCAAGTCTTTTTGGAGACATTATGTTAAAATGACCAGGTAGCTGGGTTTCTTTTTTCATAATGAATTCCCATTTTTTCAAGCTGTCTGATATATTTTTTTTTTTTACATGGTTGGGAGGTTGCTCCAATGTTTCAACTCGAATTCATCAAATCATCATAAGGAGTTTATGGAGAGGTTAGTAGGGCAGGTAGGAATGATTGCGGCTAGGCAGTTAATACCTGCAGGCGGACGTGCATGTAGCATTGGGTGCTCATTTTTGTTACGTGGGCTTGTAATATCCTGTCTTGGTCCTTGTTTTAGTCGTTGATTTTTGGATGCTGTTCTTCCATCATAATTAGTGCTTTAGCGATGTGTAGGCGAATTGCGTCTTGTTCGCGGAGTAGTATCCTAGTAAATTTGATCATTGTCTTTCCTGCCAAGGTCTCTAGTGTTATGCTTCTTGGTGATATGTTGTTTGATGGAGCCTTCTTGTACATGTAGGTCATGTTGGTAAAGCGCTCGCAGTTTCCTTGGTCACAGTTGAATTCATAAACTGCCACGTTGGATTCTCGTAACGTGTCTTTTGTTTTTAGTACAGCTGGTTGCTTATGATGAGGATGCTTTCTTGTCGTAGATAACTAGCTTGACTTTGTTGTTTCTTCTTGTGTAATTGACGCCTCGGAAGACGATATTTTGTAGTGCACGTTCGTCTGTCTTGTAGGCAACTGACATCAACTTTTAGTAGAACATTGTGTTGTTGTGTTACTTGCAGCTTCTGCCGCTGTGAGCTTGTTTTGCATGAAGTATTTCACCTGTTTGTCAAAGTTGGAATTCTTGTAGCTGTTGTTGGTGAGGGTTTGTTTGATCCTCTATGTTTCTCTGTGGAAGATATGCCCGTTAGGTGCCATCTTCAATGCTTAGTGTAGCGTTGCGCTGATGACTCCAGTTTTTAGCGATGAGAACATTCACTGGTCTACAGGCAAGTTTCTTGCTCAATTTCATGTCACCGTCTCCGGTTGTTCTATATTTGCCTATTTCATCATTAAACTTGTTTGGAAAAACAAAGTTTTTAATCGTCATCCCTCACTCTTCTCTCCTTCATGGTGGATGAATTTGTGGCCTTTACCTCTCAAACGTAACGCAGCTCTGGTACAGTCTTTGATACTCTCCTCTTGATCTTCTCTATCAGTTCTTTGAACTTCTGTAAATGCGGTGACCAAACTTGAGAATATTCTAGTTTTTCCTTATGCTACGAAAAGCTTAATGAACATCTTGTCCATGTCCTGAAAAGTGATTCTAATATATACCAGCATAGTTGGTCTCCTTGTGTGTATCATGAGTGAGTGCTATATTCATTGGGCCCCATTTCATGAGGTCATTAAACCGGTTTGATATATGATATAATCTTTCTCTAGCGTCAATAATATTCAGTTTTAAGGACTACCGAAATTAGCCATCCTTGGACCACTGTGCTCCCGACCAATGGGGCACCTGATCCCGTATGACCTTTCGCCTAATGACCTAATTCGAGAAATAACGTTATATCAATGTCAGCTCCAATAATTCCCATGAACTGTCTGTCTCAAGTATACGTTACCGAGATACAACGAAGACAGACGGACAAGGCCAAAGTTCCTTCCCCAAACCAACAAGTGATAATAACAGTCATCTCCAACGTACAAACACAAATTCCGTTTTCTCTAACGTACATGCAAAGACAACCTCCGTCACATGTAACCGAGATGATAATAACAGACTAAACCAACACGATGGTTTACATCATTATCAGTTGCACACAGCCTTCAACTTGAAGATCTTAACGAGATATTTACATGAGATATGTACCTCTATCTTCACCCTAACACTATGTTATCTTTCCGCTATAAATACACCAGCGGACAGTTTGCCATAGCAGGAGAACTGACGTGGTGAAGACATGTATCGATCACCTTTAAATTCGGCCAATTAGGAACCAAATACGATAAACATAAGTGCAAAAAAAAAAGCTGATCTCGAACTCCAGAGTGAAAGGGACATTACGAAATGCAGTTTGATACAATTCAAGTCAATTTTTATATCAACTTGGTATATATATTTAGCGCATGAACAACTGTACCACGTTACGAGGACGTGTAAGCACCCTCCCTCGGTGTCCTAGTGTTCGAAACGTGAGATAGGCAGTGGTCTGTTTCATGTTGTGTGTACTGGGTCAAAGTCTCTGATGACTTACCCCTTCAGCACGACAGTTCGACTTTTGAACCACGTCGGTGCGACCAGTTGAGCACGATCGTAAGACCTTAAGGTATGACTGTCTGACCTTTGAACCACACATGATGAGTCATGCCAAAGGCCAGGCTGTCATTTCCAATGGTCGTTCCGTTGCACAGGGAGTTGTACCGTCGTGGTCGAGGGTCGTGTTGTTGCACGAGAGTTGTATCGTCGTTCTCAAGGGTCGTGCAGTTGCACAGGGGTTGTACCATCGTGCCCAAGGGTCATGTCATTACGCAAGAGTTGTACCGTCGTTTTCAAGGGTCGTCCCGATTCTCAAGGGGTGTACCGTCATACAGAAGGGTCGTACCGTTGCACAAAGGTTGCACTGTGCTCAAGGGGTCGTGTCGTTGCACAAGGGTTATACCTTCGCTCTCAAGGGTCGTGTCGTTGCACAAGGGTTGTATCATTGTGCTTCAGGGTCTTGCTTTTGCACAAGGGTCGTGCCATTGCACTAGGGTCGTGCTGCTGCACAAGGGTCGTGCTATTGCGCAAGGGTCGCACATGCTTGTTTTGCACTCATAGACATTAGTACCTGCGTGTGTAAGCAGTTCTCTATTTCTATATTAGAAGGAGGGAGATCTACACTCTAAGATCCCATATCCTGAACTTTATTACCATAAGCAGTCAGCATTAACCCAACAATCTCTTGTTCAGTTTCATTATAGCTTTTAGTTGTTCTGTTATCATATACTTTGTCTCTCATGACTGTACAGTACATCACCCTGAGACTAAATTCTCGCGTACTATCGCTTTATAACTGAAACCCTCATCATCAACATGTTATCATATCCAGAGAGTACTTGTACCCACCTAAATAATCACTTTACTGTTATCTTTATATATTTGCTCCATTTCGCTGAATTTTTGGAGGTACCATATTTTGATAATGGCACCATGCAATTTTTCCCGCAGTTACTCTTCCCATTACGTAATGTTTGAATAAATCATCCATATATATTTCCTAATACTTAACTGAGAGGGCCGGTACTTCCCTCGCCTCCTCTGCCTTACATAAGTGAATGCAAACAGCAACTGGCCATTGGGTCCTAACGAGGCTGTTTGTGACAGTGGGAAAGGACAGAAACTCATGAATTCGTATGACAGGAGTAGCAAGACATACATGATTTTCAGAGAAGAAAGCTCAAACTTTTCATATGACTAAGGAACGCAGATAATGTCAGTGTGAATCTAAAGCCAAATATTTATAAAGTTTAAGTTTAAACGTATCTATGGTACTGCTTCTACTACCTAGATTTGTGAATCACTCCGTAAATAAACATTCCTGTTCAAGAACAATACAACAAAAAACTAGGTTAGAATCAACGAAACAAAATACCAAGAAGTCTGAAAAGTTGTTGGTAGAGACAAGCACTTCTCGTCATTTGATGTAAAACGTTTTTGCTCACGAATTTACATCCATCACAAGTAAAGTCAGACGAATCTATCCATGTGTAGCCCATCTGATTGAGATTATCGAAGCCTTAATCACTCTGTACCAGCATCAGATTATCTTAACCTTCTCTTTTTTAGCTAAATAAATCTAACTCGTTTAGTCGGCCCTCAAAGAATTTGTTTCTCAGGCCAGAAATCATCTTGGCAACTCGCCTCTGTACTCTTTCCATTCTCTCTGCATCTTTCCTCGAGTAGTTCGCCACAACTGAACACAGTACTCGAGATGGGGACGCACCAGTGAATTCTAAAAAGTGAAGATAATTTCCCTAGACTTGAATTCGAAAGCCCTTAACAATGAATCCAAGAATTTTGTTCGCCCTTTGTACTGCCTCTGTACACTGCTTATTTGGTTCTAGGTGAACATATATTATTAAAGCCAAGTTCTTTATCGGAGTTACTATTTTAGCTCAACAGGATTCATACCGTAGATTGCTTTTCATTTTCACTACCGATTTGCAAAACTTCGTATCTATCAAAACCAAGATTCATTCGCCAGTTATGAACCCAATCCATGAGTCCTGTACGTCAGACGAATCAATTTCTGTTGTAAATTTATCTCCAAAATTAGTATCGTCCGCGAATTTCATGATCTTTGAACACAGCCTATTATCAGTATTATGAACATGTATAAGAAAGAGACTCGGTCCCATGACTGATCCTTGTGGCACTCCACTTGTTACGTCTAACCATTCTGAGGCTTGACCATTTATTAATACCTTTGTTTACTGCCAGTCATTCAGTTTCTTAGCCATTGAAGGATATCCCCATATTTACCATGTGACTGCTTTACTTTCGTCATGCACGTTGAATAAATCAAAAATGAAATGAAGCAGATTTGTTAGATATGAACGATTTAGGTGGAAACTATGCTGAGAATCGTTTATTAAATGGTGTTTCCCTTAACGGTTTACAATCTTATCCCAAACGATGGTTTCTATAAGTTCACTAACTACGAACAATCCAATCGAACGATAATTTCCGGACTGTGATTTACCACTTTTGTAAATATAGGCGTTACTTTGGCATATTTCCATTTCCAGTAAAAAGTGATTTACTGAAAGATCAGTCAAAGGTTTAACTATCTCATATTTTCCCATCTTTCAACCTCCTCGGAGAAAACTTATCTAGGCCGGTCGTTCATTCCATTTACCGTTGTTCATGCATCTCTCTGGACATGGTAAGTCAGATCTTGTGTCGGTGGTAAGCTTTTTCTCCACTGTACAAGCAAGGTCTTCTTCACTATGTCTCACAGTTCTCCCTATACCTTTTATTTCAGAAATTGCACTTGTTACGTCTACAGCCTTAAGTAGCCTTTTTTTTTTTTTTTGTATGTGTGTGTGTGTGTGTGTGTGTGTGTGTGTATAAGTTGCCGAGTAAAATCTTTCATTAAATCCTACATTAGTAAAAGAAGTATATACTTAACCATAATGCCTCTAATATCACGTTATAATTCTTTTACAAATCAAAATTTGCGAATTACACTTAATCCAGATATACGACTCCCAGTTGCATTAACATTCAATGCTGTTCAAATGAAATATATGAGAAGTAGAAATCTATTTCCCATTTCTGTAACAATCAGCTGATCTCTCTGGTAATGCTCTGAATTTCAGCACTGCTTCAAGAACTCAAAAACACACGGCATATATTTTTTATAATCCTACTGTTATCTCACAATTCTTATATCTGGTGAGATGAGTGTGGATCACTAGTTCCGATACTCTCCCTAATTAGACTCATTTCCATCTAAATGACCTCCAAGTTAAATGGGGCCTAGCCAGGTTGTTTTCCAGACCTCGCCAGGACTCAAGTTCCAAATTTTCTAATTAGACGACTGTTCCCCCTGATGACAGAACCAAGACACCCCCCCCCCCCCCCCATACACACACACACACACACACACACACACACACACGCTGATTACAGTTTCCAAGCTCAACACCAATAACATATTCCAGGCTCATCACCGACATTTTCCAGGTTCTCCACCAATGAGAAATTCCAGGTTCATCACATTTTTTTTTTCAAGTTCATCCCAGTTGACATGTTCCAGACCCATCACCAACGACACCTTCTGGACCCACGGCCGATGATCGCTTTCAGGCTCACCACGAACGAGAGAAACCGCGCCCACCAAAGCGCTTCCAGGCTCCCCTTCGATGAGAGGCTCCAGCCTCACTAAGACGAATTCCAGACTTATTACTTAGGGCTGCCTCCATGCTCACTGTCAAAGAGGGCTTTCAGCCTTATAACAAGCGACAGATTCCAGACTCCTCGCCAATGACACCTACCAGACTTACTGTAATTTCCAGCTTCACCAATGATATCAGACTTCTAATCTCTCAATTAACAATGGCTTCCACTTCTCTGTTGATGTCAGCTTCCAAATGCTTTACTAATTACCAGCTGACTACTGGTGACAGTTTTCAAGCTCACTACTGATAACGGTTTACAGCCTCGGATATGGCAATCATTCCAGATCTTAGCGATAACATCCATTTTCCATGGGTCCAAATCATTTAATGGGAGAATGATAGATTTGTCCCCAAATCATGGTATAATCCATTCACTTCCCGCCACGTCATCCAGTTACACTTATTCTCGGCACCTAATCAATGTACGCAGAGATCGATCTGGACAGAAAGAAAATATTTTGATGTAATGTGAGGTGTAGCTCCTCAGGGATGCAATCCAAAAGTGAGCAGTGATCCAAATTTGCATACAGAAAAGCGAAGTTATTCCGTCAGGTCATTGCAGGTGCAAACGGAAGGAGTGTCTCCCACGGTGGCTTGTGGCAGGGTCGGACTTCCTGGAGGACTTGTGGTGACTTGTGGTGAGGTCAGACTTGCGAGTGGTAGAAGGAGTATCTCCCACGGTGGCTTGTGGCGAGGTCGTGATTGCAAGGAGGATGCCAAGGGTCGAGCTAATGTTTCCATATCACGTATTCAGAGTTTCTTCGAAGATTTTTCTTGCTACATTGAGAAGTTTTGCCCCTCTGTTCTCCTTTCGTTTGTAACGGTCCTACAGTCGTGTCTGTGGGCTCCTCTTGGTGTGGTGAGCACTCGAACTGCTAAAGCGGATGAAGTTCATAAAAGTGATGCGTAGGCTGAACATGTGCAGCTGAGGGCTCAGGTCTGTTGAAGAAATTTAGGCAGGGAGGTTGTGTTGGAGAGAACATTACCTACGTCCTTTGTGTTGTTGCGTCACCTTGTTAGAATATTTCAGATGTATGATGATGTCCTCTCGCGTGTCCTCTCGTGTCAGACTGATCAGGACATGGTCAGCAAGTAGGTGTATGATAGTAACGCATGTGTAAAACCTCTGATTTGGGTCACGTCTGGGGGGGTTGGCAACGCCTCTTCATATCGAAGTACGGCAAGTCTGGTCGTCTGGCATTTATGTGGCAGTATGGTAAGTGTGGTCGTCTACTGTAAATGTTCTGGTAACGCGAGCCATGCCTGGAATGACTCGTCCAACAGTTGTTTTTGTAACCTATCCTGTCGACCAACTTTTCACACAGATTACTGTAAAACATATCCTCTGTTTTTTTTTTCTTTCCAAATACGAATTTCTCTCTTGCATGACTGTGTACCCTGTGATTTCAACGTGATGAGAACGATCGGTAAAGAATACTGATGCTGCAGCTGACTTTAAGTTTGCTGCTGTTGGGATAACATCACGTCAGGGGCCACCGAGTTGGATGCGCTGTCGTGATCATCTGGTCGTCGTCGTCGTCGTCGTCGTCGTGTTCTCAATCTGATAAAGCGGTGTGGGATATCTGGCAGCCTTACTGAGGGTATGCAGTATGAAAATAGTCGTGTATTGTCTGGCCTGTAATGTCTCTTCCCTGTAACAGTATCCAGACTTCTAAGGCCAAACTCTTACTTTCATTTCGTATTCAGATATGCCTGGATTCTTTACGGCCATGATGCCCGTGTGTGTGTGTGTGTGTGTGTGTGTACATGACGCACTTCATGATTTTTATGGTCAGGTTGGTTGGGCAGGCTCGGTACAATCACACTTCCTGTGGGGTTCTGTTTCAAGAGATGATTGCGGTGATGTCAGCCGTTTGTTGGGCCTTTAGTCAGGATGGAGAGCGGTCTAGTCTAGTGTGAGCTTCAAATGCTCTTTATCAGCAGCGTCTCTTTGTTTCATGTGTTGTGTTCGTTGTCTGTACCGCTGCAAGAGTAATCGCTCTGACAACAAAAGAATTCCGTTACCATTGTCTTTATATTGTTTAGAAAAAAAATGTACGTACTTTTCAGAGGAATCTCTCTCTCTCTCTCTCTCTCTCTCTCTCTCTCTCTCTCTCTCTCTCTCTCTCTCTCTCTCTCTCTCTCTGAGAGAGAGAGAAAAAGAGAGCGTACCCCAGAGTGCCTGCGACGAGATATTGCCAAAGGACAGGTTGACAAGTAGCGCTCACCGCAAGAAAATTTAGCGTTACGAATAATACTCATGTGAGTTATGCATTGTCGAGCGTTATGTGCGAGGTGGAGAGGGTGTGTTTGTGTACAGAAAGCAAGTAGCCAGCCCTCTAGCATGCAAGGCAAAAAGGAAAGACAACCTTGGCTCAGGAAGGGAACTTTACAGCCACTGTAGTACTCCCTCACCGCGCCGTCACTAACCCTCCCGATCAGGGTGGTATTGGATATAGGAAGAGTTAGTATCAGCGGCTTATTGAACCACCACTACAGTGGTTGTAAAGTTCCGCTCAACGTGCGCCTCTAAACACTGTATGTCTCTTATCGCGCAACACCCCCTCCCCCACCCCACCCCACTGTCTCTGCCTTTCATATCGTACCCTTCTCACCTTGTAGGTCTCTCACAATGCACAATGCTACTCATCGCGTTTTCTTTCTCAATGTAAGCTTCCCACAGTGCACGTTTTCGTCACGGTGCACGTCTCATAATGCATGTTTCTAGTTGTGCACCCTGTGATTATAGTACTCCTCTCGTAGCGCCAGCTATATACTGAAAACGAAGTCTATAGATACATTCAAAACACAGAGAAAAGCTTTAAAGGCAGTAACTGATCATCAGTGAATATGACTGTTCAGGAATGAAATCTTAACTTAAATGTACTATAAACACTTTAACTTTTTTTTCCATTTCTTGCACGTGCTTTAACTTCCTCACCGAGCGGGGATTAAAGTCTATGTTTTCCACAATAGTATCCAGCGACTGTAATCAGATCAGATCGCGTTAAAACCATTCATCATTTCCTTGAAATTTCTATATTGATGTATAGATTTTCTTCTCTAAGATGCTCCTACAATAACTGTGTGTCCCTGCCGGCTGACGTGCCAGAGGTAGCGATGGATTGAGGAAGAATTTTCTGTTGTGCTGTCTTGTCTCCATTTATATACATCAGGAATATAGGATATCATTACATTCCTCCACAGCAGGTAACTGGTCATAGACTATCAGGTCTTATGTTATTTGACTTCGGTAAGTGTTCCCAGATATACTGGACACCTTTCATCGTGACTCTCATTCATAATGTGTGGCTCTCATTGTGCACACTTGTCTTTCATGTGGGGTCTCTCATCGTGCACGCTTCTCACTGTCTTCTTCCCTCACAAAGCACGCCTCTTGAAATATATTTTTTCAGTTTACGCCCCTACACCGCTCACAATGGATGTTCCTCACAGTTCACACCTCTTATGTTCAAGATTCTGAGTCAAGTCATTTCATGTCTCGTTTGGTACACGTCTCTCATCACATCTGCTTGTGTATGCCATTCATAGTCCACACTTCTCATGGTACACGTCTCTCGTCCCTCATGAAAAATGATTGTCATTATCCACACTCCTCGTAGCGAACGCCTCTTATAATCCATACCCCTCATGGGGCGCTTCTACAGTAATCCACATCTCCATTGTGCACTTCTCTCATAATCAACACTCATCATTTCCCATACCTCATGTAATGCGCTCCTCTCATAACTTACGACTCCCATGATCCATCCTTCCCTCATTACAATCTCAGTGTACATTCCTTCTTGAGAGCGTGCCTCTCCTAACGCCATTTATAGCACACTCTCTTTATAGTTCCAGCTTCTCAAAATTCACACTTCTCAAAGACTGTCTCTCATGGTGCGGGCATCTCATAAACCACGCCTCGCTCGGACTGTCTACGAAATACCACTTCCGTCTCACTTCAAACACTTTCCATATTGCAAGTTTTATAAAGTGCTTGCCTCTCATATTGCACCTCTCACACAATACAGTCCCGTCATGACATCGCTTCTCCTAAAAGAATTTATCGCGCACGCCTCTAATATGCGCTTCTTCCACATCACGTGCCCCCACACCACTTCTGGAGTACATCTTCCATAGTGTTTGTCTCCATATGTCTCTGCCGTACTCGTTCCCACGCCTGTCCTGGACACTCAGAAACACATGCCTGTTACAAGACGGACAGGCTACCATATCTCACCGCCATATAACCCTTCACCTTGACCTAACACGCGCCCGTCTATATTAAAGATCCCTTTGTCACTCTGGAAAGCATATCCCACCTCATATTCCTCCAGGCCTTCCTCAGAGGGTAATACTCTCTATCATCATCTCTAAGACATACGCATCCCCACCCCAAATCTTTTCGTTGCACACTCACTTCCCTCTGCCGTACACATCATGCCTCTCTCATGCTCAACATCATGACCCTTTTTTGCACACCCAATCATTCCCTCTATCATAATTGTTTTCAAAGCTTAATCCTGAACGCACTACACCCATCTGCCTAACCTCCTTCTCCATGCACGTCCCTCTACTGTGCACGTCTTCCAGACCCGTGTCTCGTGGACGCCTGCAAACACACAAGAAACCTTCGTTTAGCTTGCCTAACTCCTGATCCCATGCCTCAATGTAGCGTAGTGTGGGGAACGAGATGTGGTAGATACTGAGAAGTCTACTGGGAATGAGTTAAGCGGAACAAAATTGCCTCGTCTGGACACCAGGCCCCGCCAAAACAGAGTGCGACGGCTCGCCCATCCCAGGGTTCGCGTTACCAGACTGCAAGTTCAAAAGTGACAGGGTTGTCCTTCAGATTCTTCATAGACTTTTGGAGCCACAGCAGCAATCGGTAGGTTTTGGCATACCAGCCATAGCTCACAGACTACTGTCTGTAATGTGGGTCCCTGTGCATTCCCCAGGCCAACCATTAACTAGACCTGGAAGCGGGTCGACCATCCGGCCATCACAGTACAGATACAGGCGCTACAAGACTCGGCCGTCCAGGTTCTGAAGCTCATCTTGGCAGCCCGTCATGGTAACTGGCTGTTGCATGTGTCTTTGATCTCCCTAATGGCTTCACTATCTCCTTCTTGCTCCCGTCTTCCTCTTTCCCAAGCCCGTCTCCTTCTGAAGACTAATCTCTTTGTCGAGGACCAACACTGTGTCAGCCTTAATATCAGGCAAGGCTCGGCTCCTGCCTGTACCTTCGCCTTATCCTCCAACTTCACTCACTGCCACAGGTTTCCTCCTTTATGAGCCTCATTACCTTCGTCGAGGCTCCAGTTCTCTGGCAAGGTTGATCTTCTTTTTCTTGACTTTACCTTCAGGGTTTACTTTTCACTCAGTTTTCTCGTCAAATATCAACAAGCTGTTTACTTGTCTTTTGGTAATCTTGATACGCTATGTTCATATCAGGTAATCAGTTATTATTATTTTCATTTTCTTCTAAGGGGAGGGGCTGATCTCTTTTTTTTTTTTCTTTTTTGCCATGTTCATTATCCGTGTGACTCTCTTTTCTTTCCAGGCTCATTTCTTTCAGTTTTGCATCACTCTTGTCTCTTTTCAAGCTTCTCACTCTGATAACCTAAGGCAAAACAAAAAAAAAAAAATTGAGGTCGAACTTTAAAGAAATCTTGATTCGGTCATCAAATTTTGATTTACTGAAGACCGAATATGAAAATCTAAGAATAACACGAAGGGTCATAACAATTCAACAACCTTCCCAAGACCAACTAGCCACGGTAATCTTCACTAGGAAGCCGATAACGACCTCTATGCGGGACTGCAGGTCAAAAAGTATGGTAATGTGTGGTTGTGATGGCTGTCTGTATGTTACATGGAACGGGTTTTACACTTTTGTTGCTCCGTCTCTTAACTTTGTATATATGTACACACACACACACCCATACACCTTATGTGCAAGATGTCTTTATGGAGTGAGCCAAGGGCAACTGAGGGTAAGCGTTCAGTGTCCCCAGTGTGAGAGTTGGATCTTTGGCATGATGGGCCGTATAACATATTAAAACGGAGTTGTAACAGTGGAGCGATGGGTCGAGTCTAGAATGAAGACGAGAAATAATCATTCGTACATGTCTAGGGAGTGTAGTTTCAAGTGGGTGCATGCCTAGTCGGATGGTGCTTAAAACGGTGGGGAAGACAGTTGTGTATTACTTCTCGGGTCCTTTTGGTGTGTATATGCTTTGACACTGTTGAGTTTGCTGGAAAGTGAGGGATATGTTCATATAGGTTATCAAAATGTGAGACAGGGGTCAGTTTTTAAGTACTATTTTAAGTGGCTGTTTATGATCTTATGAAGTGTTTTGGATTAAAGGAGTCTTGTGCTGTTGTAAAGACATGATCACCGAGATTACTGAGGTGAGCTTGCAGTAGTAAAATTTTCCTTACACACTGTAGGTGCCGAAAACATGTAGTAGCTAGGATGCGAGCGATTCTTTTACGTGCTGTTTTTTTTTTTTTTTTTTTTTTTTTTTGCGATTCGTGGCTTTGTTATATGTGCTTCTGACAGGGTGGATGGGCGTTACCAGACTGCGCCTGCTTGTCGTTAAGCCCGAGTGAAAAGTCACAAGGGCGAGGCTTCATCATCTGTTGTTGACGAAGGTAGGTACAGTCTCGTCCAGGAACGTCTCACTCAAAAGGAGTCAAAAATTTCCCTGTTAATGGAAATAGCTCAACCTTGAAGCTGCAGGAACTCCTTCAAAGAGAACAGGGGCCTTGGGGTTATATAATGATAATAATAATAATGATAATTATAATGATAATAATAATAATAATAATAGTAATAATAATAATAATGATATTTAGGATGGGTGACCAAGAAAGTGAAGCATATATATATATATATATATATATATATATATATATATATATATATATATATATATATATATATATTTTTTTTTTCTTTTTTATACTAATCGCCATTTCCCACATCAGCGAGGTAGCGTTAAGAACAGAGGATGAGGACTGGGCCTTTGAGGGAATATCCTCACCTGGCCCCCTTCTCTGTTCCTTCTTTTGGAAAAAAAAAAGAGAAGGGAGGATTTCCAGCCTCCCGCTCCCTCCCCTTTTAGTCGCCTTCTACGGCACGCAGGGAATACGTGGGAAGTATTCTTTCTCCCCTATCCCCAGGGATAATATATATATATATATATATATATATATATATATATATATATATATATATATATATATACATATATATTTTTTTTTTTTTTTTTTTTTTTTTACTTTGTCGCTGTCTCCCGCGTTTGCGAGGTAGCGCAAGGAAACAGACGAAAGAAATGGCCCAACCCACCCCATACACATGTACATACACACGTCCACACACGCAAATATACATACCTACACAGCTTTCCATGGTTTACCCCGGACGTTACACATGCCTTGATTCAATCCACTGACAGCACGTCAACCCCTGTATACCACATCGCTCCAATTCACTCTATTCCTTGCCCTCCTTTCACCCTCCTGCATGTTCAGGCCCCGATCACACAAAATCCTTTTCACTCCATCTTTCCACCTCCAATTTGGTCTCCCTCTTCTCCTCGTTCCCTCCACCTCCGACACATATATCCTCTTGGTCAATCTTTCCTCACTCATTCTCTCCATGTGCCCAAACCATTTCAAAACATCCTCTTCTGCTCTCTCAACCACGCTCTTTTTATTTCCACACATCTCTCTTACCCTTACGTTACTTACTAGATCAAACCACCTCACACCACACATTGTCCTCAAACATCTCATTTCCAGCACATCCATCCTCCTGCGCACAACTCTATCCATAGCCCACGCCTCGCAACCATACAACATTGTTGGAACCACTATTCCTTCAAACATACCCATTTTTGCTTTCCGGGATAATGTTCTCGACTTCCACACATTTTTCAAGGCTCCCAAAATTTTCGCCCCCTCCCCCACCCTATATATATATATATATATATATATATATATATATATATATCCCTAGGGTGGGGCTACCTCCGTATTTCCTGCGTGTCGTAGAAGGCGACTGTATGGGGAAGTAGTGGGCTGGAAACCCCCTCCCCTTCTTGGGTTCACATTTTTAAAAGATCAACAGAATAAGGAGTCACGCGAGGAGTGCTCATCTTCCTCGAAGTCTCAGGCTGGGGTTTCTAAATGTGTGTGGATGGAACTAAGAGGAGAAGAAAGGAGAGATAGTAGTATGTTTGATGAAAGGAGCCTGGATGTCCTGGCACTAAGTGAAACAAAACTCAAAGGTAAAGAAGAATTATGGTTTGGAAATGTCTTGGGAGTAAAATCGGAGATAAGTGAGAGGGCAAGAGCTAAGGAAGGGTTGCACTACTGCCGAAGCAGGAGTTGTAGGAGTGAGTGACAGTGCAAGAAAGTGAACTGTAGACTGATGTGGGTAAAAATCAAAATGAATTGCAAGAGATGGGTGATTGGTGGTGCTTATATGCCTGGTCACGAGAAGAATAATCATGGGGCAAGTGTTTTTGGAGCAGTTGAGTTACTGTGCCAGCAGTTCTGATGCAAGATGGTATTATGAACGGAAGTATTGAACAGCTTGTGGAGTGGTGTGTTGTGAAAAGACTGGCGACCTGGAAAACCAGGTATAAAAGAGGGACATACACAAGTGTACGTATGTGAGTAGGAGAGATGGTCATCGAGCATTATTAGATTACATACTAATTAGCAGGCATTCAAGAGAGACTTTTGGATATGAATGTGCGTTGTCTGATGATTACCTTGAGGAGGCTAGGGAGAAGATTTGTAGAGGCATTTGCAAAAGAGGAAAGATTATAGATGAGAAGAGAGCTATGAGCTAAGAAAAAGAGACTTGTGCGAAGAAATATCGGGAAAGATTGAGTGTACAATGGCAAAAGGTGAGTAAACAAAACCCTGGGAGTGGGTGAGGAACGGGAGGTATCTAAGGAAGCGGTGCTGACATGTGCACGAGATAAGTGTGGCATGCGTAAGGTTGGAGGTGGGCAGATTAGAACGGGCAGTGAGTGGTGGGATGATGAATCAAAGTTGCTTGTGAACGAATAAAGAAAAGTTTATGGGCGATGCTTAAAGGGAAGTGGTTCAAATGATTGGGATATGTCTAAACGAAAGCAACACGAAGTCAAGAGTAATGTGCAGAGGTCGAAAAAAGAGGGCAAATGAGAGTTGAGTTCGAGTGAGCCAGTATCACTAAACTTCAGGTAGAATAAGATATTCTGGAAGGAGGTTAATGGTGTGCATAAAAAGAGAGAACAAATGGGAGCATCTTTGAAGAAGCCAAGTGGAAAAGTGTTTACAAGTAGTGATGAAGTGAGGAAGGGATGAAACAGTTCGAAAGACTGATGAATGTGTTTGATGATAAGGGGGCAGATGTAGGATGTCTGGGCCGTTGTGGTATGCGAAGTGAGAGAGTCATGGAGAGTGGTTTGGCGAGGAGAGAAGAGGTGCTTGATACCGTGCGAGAGAGGAAATATGGCAAGGTGTCTGAAGTGGATGCTATTGCAACAGACTTTCTTAAGAAAAGGGGTAAATGCATTGTTGATTGGTTAGTTAGGATTTTCAGTATATGTATGGATCACGGTGCGGTGCCTGAGGATTAGCGGAATGTATGGAGATTATAAGCTTATCTAATAGGAAGTTTCCTTTCAACAAAATAATTTGTAAAAAGTTAATGAATATGATGTGATTACCATGAGAAGCAAACGAGTCCACCGAAATCTAATCTAAACCATACTAAACTACAACTAAGCTGAACAAGACTAACCTATCCTAACCTAAACTAAACCAGATTAGCCTATCCTAACCGAAACTAAACCAGATTAACCTATTCTAACCTAAACTAAACCAGATTAACCTATTCTAACCTAAACTAAACCAGATTAACCTATTCTAACCTAAACTAAACCAGACTAACCTATCCTAACCTAAAACTAAGCCAGATTAACCTATCCTAACCTAAACTAAACCAGACTAACCTATCGTAACCTAAACCAGATTATCCATTCCTAACCTAAACTGAACCAGACTAACCTATCCTAACCTAAACTAAACCAGATTAACCTATCCTAACCTAAACCAGACTAAACTATCATAACCTACACAAAACCAGACTAACCTATGCTAACCCATACCCCCACAGCACTACACACTTGAGAAGAGTGGGGCCATATACATGCCATTCCGCTGGTCTTGGGAGTCTATCGGACAAGACTTTCATAAAGGGATCAATACACACATCATATTGATCTATAAGCAGACTGTGTATGTATATATGAATTTCCTTCAGCCGTGTCTAACGACATATTTCCTCCTGGGAGTAGTGAAGTTATGTACGAGTCTTGGATGAAAGGAAAATTTTCTAAAAGTTGTAGACTTCAGAGCTTCATTAGGCATTCATTACAGAGCTCATTAATTACCTTGCTCTCCTTCCAGTAAAATTCCCCACATTTGAAACAAGTCATGGATCAAACGATGGCTTCTTTTTTTTTTATTTCTTCTTCTTTTTCTATCTTTCCTCCTCCCGTCAGTCTTCAGGAAAGGTCACGAACTTATGCTTCGTGTCCAACCCTCAGATATCCTTCTTACCTGCTGGTGGTCTCACGGGCGAGAGCTGTTCCGATTCCTACGGTCTGTCCAGCATAGATACAGAAAAAAAAAGTTGCATCGTGAGGGTATATATTTCGTCTACTGTACATTGCTTCTCATTCCTGCAATCATGTAAAGTCATGATACACACAAATTGACAACGGAAGCTTCAAGGGAAAGTGTATCTAGAAATTCGAACATCACAAACTCGTCCATACGTCTTCGAGGGAAACGAAAGAGAGAGAGAGAGAGAGAGAGAGAGAGAGAGAGAGAGAGAGAGAGAGAGAGAGAGAGAGAGAGAGAGACTGCCTGTGACGAGACAGTAATTACGACGAGCTGCTATCGAGACGTATAATGAGCGCGTAGAGGTCAACGCAGACTGGATGGAAGCTGGCGATTAATCCTCATTATTACCTAACATAAGATTAACTTTGGATTAAAAACAAAAGTTGAATAGGAACGAGAAATACAGACAGACAATAGTAATAGGATTTGATGATGTATTCAGTGGGAACAATAAGAGAGGCGAAACCTTGGAGAAAACTAATGATAAAGATGATGAAGGTGATAAGAAGGATAAGAACATGAGACATACTTGATGGTAAAGATGATGAAGGGAATGAGAACATGGGAAGACGACTAGTGGAATGATTCCTGGAACGAGAATGATGGTACAGATGATGCACGAGACCAGAGCAATGAGAATGATGTCACTGTACGTGGGAAAACGAGACCAGAGCAATGAGAATGATGTCATTGTACGTGGGAAAAAATGATAAGATAGAACTGACACGATTTGAAATCGCAAGAGAAGGGAATAAGGTATATTAAGTAGGAGGAAGCTTCCACAGGATCAATGCTGCGCAACAATCAGTAGCAGGGAAATGATGGGCTCATTTGTAATGAGAGGTTCCTTTACCTGATTATACTCCTTATTGCTCAATTACGACGCTACAATCTAGCCAATCTTTCCATTCGCGGTGTAACTTCATGCAGATGAAATCCGATAACATTAAACACTACATGTACGCCTCTTACCCACAAATATATACAAGTTACTCTATTCCCTTCTATGTCTATTTCGAGATCCTTGTTATAGATTTTGGCGAAGGCTGCATCCAGAAATTTTCTACTCGGGCCTCCGTGTGTTCACAAATTTCTCGTGCACCTTGAATAATCGTAAGCACCAGAGAAAATTTAAGACATAAAATACATCGACCTTTCAATCTTTTCCACAAGTTGAAAAGTTAAAGTTAATAAACCACAGCAAGGGAGGCAGGGGTTAAAACTGTGTCAGACAAAAATCAAGGGAAAACTGAACACTTCTGATTAAATGTTCAGAGCAAATAAAACTTACAGTTTTGATAAGAGTTGTGTAAAACAATCAAAGAGAACATTCAGAGAACTTCAGACTCGTGTTGTTATCAAATGTCGAATCTCCAGCAAGTGTTACAGAAATTACAGATGTGAATTCATATATCTCACGCCGTTTATCCTAGAAAACCACCAACAGGACTCAAGACATCAAGAAAGCATCCATTTCTTGGGTGTGAGGAAGCATGGAGTTCAGCTTTCTTTGTATACCGTTAAAGAAGTCCATTTCTCATGCTCTACAATATTGTTTTCAGGTGCAGCTGCCTATCAGCACGTCTGGTATATTTCATAAAGATATATTCAAGGCTTTATATAAAATATGAACATATGTACTAAAGGTTAAACGCATAAATGAATTGAAATCCGTTTCACATATCGCGGATATCTAGAGATGACAATGTATAAACACATAAGCCACGCACTTTCAAATATATCCTCAAAATTGAAGGACGTTATATGCAGTGAATGTGTCTATGGTCTTAAAAATACCTTGAACACTTGAAGGTGTGCTACATTTGTCGATTTATGGTTATAACTTTACGTTGACAGCCTTACTGATCCTGGCAAAGCCAAAATAATCAACCAGCTACCTCCAAAACTACAAAAGACAAAATGCCTGGAATGTGGACGTGGAATATTCTCTAGCTTTCTCACGTCCTGTACAGTCTTCAGTATTCTGTCGTTCTGTTCATCGTTTCACTTACTCTAGCTTGAAATTGATATAGCACAGTTAATAGCATAAACCAGCAATCATTCCAAATTTCGAGGAGTCTTTAGAAAATTCGTTAAGATAAAATGAATAGATAGGCTTTTATGAAAATAACCTGAAAAGTGCTTAGAAAGACAATAATGAAAGTTACCACTGACATAACTTCTAAGCACAGAGTCTAACTTTAAAAAGTTAGACGTCAGAGGTAAAATGAGAGGATATTTTACGATGCAGGTCTTCCTTTGTAACTAAGGGTCTGTATACAAGCGAGCTCGACTCCCTTGCCCTATGCCGCAATGTTGGTACACTTTCCCTCTTCTGTATGTATTTCCTTTGTTTTTGCTCCCGAGAGCTAACTGCTTGTGTGCCCCTAACACTAGCTAGACCATACAATACTCGGCAGGATGTTGCGTCACATGATTATTGTGTGGCCATCAACAACTCAAGGGTGGGCCGTTTTGAGGCCTGCTTCTTTCACTACACGTCGAACCTTTGGAACTCTCTACCTTCTCATATGAAGAAAAGGTAAACAGGAGATGTAAGGCATACAATCGAGTATAAACACAAAGACACAAACTTCGAACAATTCCTTTATATTTAGGGAGAGAGTAAACCAGCAGCAATATTCATATAATATGCAAGTTCCCATGTCACTTTATCATATATCAATGCATATGATTAAAGAACAACGGTTTGAAACCTTACAAAAATCTTTGCAATTAAGAGTGATCTCTGTTTATCCCAGCACCATGCCCATGCAATGAATTACTTTTTCGTTCTCTATTTCACTGTGTGTGACAATGTGTGGGTTTGAACAGTTGTTCTTGCAAGTGTTTGTTTGTGTCTATTGTTACGCACGAATATTTGAGGAAGTTTGAATGTAACCATCATTTTGTAATTTCATATTTGTACAGTACAGGGAGTTCTAAACTCATGGGGCCCCGTGTCTTGAGCTTTACTATCATACAAACTACTTGCATACTATAGAAGTACTTATTCATGTTACGGCTTCTGGATGTTCTATCTTTCGCGCGCGTGTGTATGTCTGTGTATGTATGTGTGTGTGTGTGTGTGTGTGTGTGTGTGTGTGTGTGTGTGTGTGTGTGTGTAAGTGTGATAGTGTCTGTGTGTCCCTCTGTGTACAGGTATTTGTGATTATGTATGTATATTCTTCGCATAGGTTTATGTCAGAGTGTGTGTCTGGCGAGCTCAGAGGAAAGTAAGAGAGAAAACTTGATCAGGAGGACCAGTGAGTAGATTGTCGTGGTTAGTGACATTCAAAGATTCCCGCTGTACAGCATATTCATCTTAGATCTTAAGTAATCAGATAGCATCACTACATTACTATTTTGATTCAAAATGCAAACAGTATGACAGAGCGCCCCTCCTGAACCAGGCGGGTGGTGTAGTTGTTTATGAAGTCGAGCCATCAACTACCCAGGGGTCATTAAGACCACCAACGACACGTTGTAACGACCATCTGGAAAATGATTCCCAGACCACATATACTCTATGTATTATGGCCCCCACCCAGGAGGGAATGGTTCCAGGGTAGTCCAGGAGACACGTCGCAAACCCCAAGTGGCACCGTTCACCCTATGGACACATTGATATCACCTCCTGCAGGCAGTTGAAGGGCCAAGTACCGTAGACCAGCGCTATTTCTAAGCGTAGTAACAAGTCATGATCTCTGTACTTGGCTAATACATACTTCAGGAAGACGAATACATGCTTATCACGCTGTAATTTGTTTTCTTTATTGTAAATTTCAAACGCAGTCTCTCAAAATTCGCTTCATATCTGGAATCGTTGGTCGGGTTAAGACGGGCTCTATCTGTCTGTGGGTTGGACTAATTCAATTCTGTGGAAACAGAAAATGCAAGACTTTACATGTAGACTTTACTTATAACAGGTATTTACGTTTGGTCGTCATCTGCATGACGCGGGACGATGCACCTCAGGCGTGTGGCCCGGCTCAGAGACAGGTGTGGCCCAAATTTACATGTAGAGTGGGTGGTGCCTGCGGTGTTAAAGGAATCTGTCCAGCTACAAAACTGACTGAATATTATGAGTTTTTTGAAGTGTTCAGCACCTAATAGTCGCAACTTCGAAAACTTTGCCGAAGAAAATTGGAAAAACTTACTGTTTCGAATACGAGTTTAAGAAATAATATACAAACTATCAAAACAGCATTTGGAAACCTTTGATTATACAACTACAAACCCTTGAAAGATGTACCCTTGACGATTTTGGGAGGCAAACTAGTTTGAAAGGAAGGTAGTCTTACTTGTTGGTAGATATACAATACTGATAACGAGGCGAGTCAAAAGAACAGATTACATGCTATGGAATATAGTGTGCAAAGGAATGATTCAGAATTGAACATAAACTGAGAGGCTGGAAGACTTGATAAGAAGATTGATACTTTTGGAATAGGGAGAGCTCATAATAAAAATCAAGGCCCTTCAATATGATCGATCTTATGTAATGTTAACAGCTGGCAGTTGAAGCTCTGGACTGGGGTAGCCCGTGTCAACAGCTGGCACGTGAAGGTCTGGACTGAGGGAACTAGTGTCAACAGCTGGCATGTGAAGGTCTGGAATGAGGAGGACAGAGTCAACTGCTAGCAGGTGAAGGTCTGGACTGAGAGAACCAGTGTCAGCTGCTAGCAGGCGAAGGTCTGGACTGAGGGAACCAGTGTTAACTGCTGGGAGGCAAAAGTGTAGACACTGTTAATCCGTACAATGATACAGGACAGTGTCTCGGTCATTTCATAATGTGAAATCAGTGATGTTTCTATGAGGCTGCCGACGGCACTCTGAGCTTAGGAACATAAGAGATCTAGATACATCTTTGGAAAAGTTGCTCCATGATATATAAAGCTCAGAAATACAATCTGGAACATTTGCAAATACGGCAATTAGACTGATGTATATGTATATACATTATTCTTTTAATACGATCAAATATTTACATTTCCCCCCGCATCAAGTGGAGCCGACCATGCCACAGCGACAAATGGTGTTGTCGATCATTCTGCAAAACGCCACTGTACCTCATCAGACTGTATGTTAACTGTACGCACAAACAGCCTCTTGCACCGCACATCATTTCAAGAAACAAATCAATCCTTTCTTTCACAATAAAAAGCTTACTACAAATGTTACAAAGCTTGGTATCCTTTTAGCCAACCCCCCCCCCCCCCCCCCCCCCCCCCGGACAATGGTACGATCTTCAGATATAATGACCTGCCGTCATATATATATTGCAAAGGATCACAATTTTGCGCGTGATCATGTATATTCCTAATAGTCTACGGGGATAAAGAAACACGATAAGTTTCCAAGTGCATTTTCGCGTAATACTCACATCATCAGGGGAGACACAAGAGAGAAATATAACAGTCAGTTGAAATACAACGAAGAGACGTAGCTTGGACGCTGTTTGGTAAACATGTGATTGTCCAAGACAGACAATGAGCGTATCGTAAACTTATTATGTGGACAAGAAGGTGAATCGTTTACAAATTCTATCAACAATAAAGTTATCCAATTTGTATAAACCTTCACTAATATAAAGATTATAATTCTTTGTGTAGTTAATGATAGAAGATTCAATGATATTTCTCATGGTACTGGAGTTACAGTTGATAACTGATATGATATTACTCCAGTCAATACAATGATCATAGTTTTTAACGTGATTAAACAAGGCATTTGATTCTTGTCCTTTTCTTATACTATATCTATGTTGCTTAAGTCTAACAGAAAGATCCTTACCAGTCTGCCCAACATAAAACTTACCACAATTCATACATGGCATTTTACAGATGCACCCAGGAGAATTTTCTGTTGAGTTCCTGATTAAGATATTCTTTATAGTCTTATTGTTGCTGAAGGCAACATTTACAGTAAAGGATTTAAGCAACATGGGAAGTACAGTAAAATTATTATCAAAAGAGAGACCTAAAGGATTCTTGGTGTCAATGGAAGGTTTGGGCTCAACTCTACGAAATGATTTCTTTGCTGACTAAAGGGATTTGTGAATGAAAGATCTAGAGTATTGTAACTTAGATCCAATATAATGTATCTCCTCAAACTCGTCATGAATATACTCTGGACTGCAAATACGTAATGCCCAAAGGAACATAGACTGAAATGATGATAATTTAGCTCTGTCATGTGGACTCATAGGAATATATATATATATATATATATATATATATATATATATATATATATATATATATATATATATATATATATATATATATATTTATCTATTTATTTATCTATTTTGCTTTGTCGATGTCTCACGCGTTTGCGAGGTAGCGCAAGGAAACAGACGAAAGAAATGGCCAAACCCACCCCCATACACATGTATATACATACACATCCACACACGCAAATGTACATACCCATACATCTCAATGTAAACACATATATACAGACACATACATATATTCACATGCACACAATTCACACAGTCTGCCTTTATTCATTCCCATCGCCACCTCGCCACACATGGAATAACATCCCCCTCCCCACTCATGTGTGCGAGGTAGCGCTAGGAAAAGACAAGAAAGGCCCCATTCGTTCACACTCAGTCTCTAGCTGTCATGTAATAATGCCCGAAACCACAGCTCCCTTTCCACATCCAGGCCCCACAAAACTTTCCTTGGTTTACCTCAGACGCTTCACATGCCCTGATTCACTCCATTGACAGCACGTCGACTCCGGTATATCACATCGATCCAATTCACTCTATTCTTTGCCCTCCTTTCACCCTCCTGCATGTTCAGGCCCCGATCACTCAAAATCTTTTTCATTCCATCTTTCCACCTCCAATTTGGTCTCCCACTTATCCTCGTTCCCTCCACCTCCGACACATATATCCTCTTGGTCAATCTTTCCTCACTCATTCTCTCCATGTGCCCAAACCATTTCAAAACACCCTCTTCTGCTCTCTCAACCACACTCTTTTTATTTCCACACATCTCTCTTACCCTTACATTACTTACTCGATCAAACCACCTCCCACCACATTTTGTCCTCAAACATCTCATTTCCAGCACATCCACCCTCCTGCGCACAACTCTATCCATAGCCCACGCCTCGCAACCATACAACATTGTTGGGACCACTATTCCTTCAAACATAGCCATTTTCGCTTTCGGAGATAATGTTCTCGACTTCCACACATTCTTCAACGCTCCCAAGATTTTCGCCCCCTCCCCCACCCTATGATTCACTTCCGCTTCCATGGTTCCATCCGCTGCCAGATCCACTCCCAGATATCTAAAACACTTACTTCCTCCAGTTTTTCTCCATTCAAACTTACAACCCAATTGACTTGACCCTCAACCCTACTGTACCTAATAACCTTGATCTTATTCACATTTACTCTTAACTTTCTTCTTTCACACACTTTACCAAACTCAGTCACCAGCTTCTGCAGTTTCTCACATGAATCAGCCACCAGCGCTGTATCATCAGCGAATACCAACTGACTCACTTCCCAGGCTCTCTCATGCCCAACAGACTGCATACTTGCCCCTCTTTCCAAAACTCTTGCATTCACCTCCCTAACAACCCCATCCATAAACAAATTAAACAAACATGGAGACATCACACACCCCTGCCGCAAACCTACATTCACTGAGAACCAATCACTTTATATATATATATATATATATATATATATATATATATATATATATATATATATATATATATATATATATAGGAGACTCGTGTGAGGAAGTACAAAGAGAGACTGAGTACAGAATGGAAAAAGGTGAGAACAAAGTACGCAAGGGGAGTGGGGGAGGAATGGGTTGTATTTCGGGAAGCAGTGATGGCTTGTGCAAAGGATGCTTGTGGCATGAGAAGCGTGGGAGGTGGGCAGATTAGAAAGGGTGGTGAGTGGTGGGATGAAGAAGTAAGATTATTAGTGAAAGAGAAGAGAGAGGCATTTGGACGATTTTTGCAGGAAAATAATGCAAATGACTGGGAGATGTATAAAAGAAAAAGGCAGGAGGTCAAGAGAGAGGTGCAAGAGGTGAAAAGAGGGCAAATGAGATTTGGGGTGAGAAAGTATCATTAAATTTTAGGAAAAACAAAAAGATGTTTGGGAAGGAGGTAAAGTGCGTAAGACAAGGGAACAAATGGGAACATCAGTGAAGGAGACAAATGGGGAGGTAATGACAAGTAGTGGTGATGTGAGAAGGAGATGGAGTGAGTATTTTGAAGGTTTGTTGAATGAGTTTGATGATGGAGTGGCAGATATTGGTTGTTTTGGTCGAGGTGGTGTGCAAAGTGAGAGGGTTAGGGAAAATGATTTGGTACACAGAGAAGAGGAAATAAAAGCTTTGCGGAAGATGAAAGCCGGCAAGGCAGCGGGTTTGGATGCTATTGCAGTGGAATTTATTAAGAAGGGATTTGACGTATGGTGAGGTGCCTGAGGACTGGTGGAATGCTTGCATAGTGCCACTGTAAAAAGGCAAAAGGGACAAGAGTGAGTTCTCAAATTACAGAGGTATAAGTTCGTTGAGTATTCCTGGGAAATTATTTGGGAGGGTATTGATTGAGAGGGTGAAGACATGTACAGAGCATCAGATTGGGGAAGAGCAGTGTGGTTTCAGAAGTGGTAGAGGATGTGTGGATCAGGTGTTTGCTTTGAAGAATGTATGTGACAAATACTTAGAAAAGCAAATGGATTTGTATGTAGCATTTTGGATCTATAGAAGGCATATGATAGAGTTGATAGAGATGCTCTGTGGAAGGTGTTAAGAATATATGGTGTGGGAGGTAAGTTGTTAGAAGCAGAGAAAAGTTTTTATCGAGGATGTAAGGCATGTGTACGTGTAGGAAGAGAGGAAAGTGATTGGTTCTCAATGAATGTTGGTTTGCGGCAGGTGTGCGTGATGGCTCCATGGTTGTTTAATTTGTTTATGGATGGGGTTGTTGGTTGTAGGGAGGTGAATGCAAGAGTTTTGGAAAGAGGGGCAAGTATGCAGTCTGTTGTGAATGAGAGAGCTTGGGAAGCTAGTCAGTTGTTGTTCGCTGATAATACAGTGCTGGTGGCTGATTCGGGTGAGAAACTGTAGAAGCTGGTGACTGAGTTTGGTAAAGTGTGTGAAAGAAGAAAGCTGAGAGTAAATGTGAATAAGAGTAAGGTTATTAGGTACAGTAGGGTTGAGGGACAAGTCAATTGGGAGGTAAGTTTGAATGGAGAAAAACTGGAGGAAGTGAAGTGTTTTAGATATCTGGGAGTGGATTTGGCAGCGTATGGAACCATGGAAGCGGAAGTGAAGCATAGGGTGGGGGAGGGGGCAAAAGTTCTGGGAGCGTTGAAAAATGTGTGGAAGTCGAGAACATTATCTCGGAAAGCAAAAATGTGTATGTTTGAAGGAATAGTGGTTCCAACAATGTTGTATGGTTGCAAGGCGTGGGTTGTGTGGAGGGTGGATGTGCTGGAAATGAGATGTTTGAGGACAATATGTGGTGTGAGGTGGTTTGATCGAGTAAATGTAAGGGTAAGAGAGATGTGTGGTAATAAAAAGAGTGTGGTTGAGAGAGCAGAAGAGGGTGTTTTGAACTGGTTTGGTCACATGGAGGGAATGAGTGAGGAAAGATTTACTAAAAGGATATATGTGTAAGAGGTGAAGGGAACGAGGGAAGTGGGAGACCAAATTGGAGGTGGAAAGATGGAGTGAAAAAGATCTTGATTGATCGGGGCCTGAACATGCAGGAGGGTGAAAGGCGGGCAAGGAATAGAGTGAATTGGAACGATGTGGTATACCGGGGTCGACGTGCTGTCAATGGATTGAACCAGGGCATGTGAAGCGTCTCTCTTATCCTTTCATTACTTACTCGATCAAACCACCTCACACCACATATTGTCCTCAAAAATCTCATTTCCAACACATCCACCCTCTTCCACACATCCCTATCTGTAGCCCATGTCTCGCAATAACATTGTTGGAACCACTATTCCTTCAAACATACCCATTTTCTGCTCTCCGAGATAACGTTCTCGCCTTCCACACATTCTTCAACGCTCCCTGGACTTTCGCCCCCTCCCCCACACTAGGACTCACTTCCGCTTCATCAGCTGCTAAATCCACTCCCAGATATCTAAAACACTTCACTTCCTCCAGTTTTTCTCCATTCAAACTTACCTCCCAACTGACTTGTCCCTCAACCCTACGGAATCTAAAAACCTTGCTCTTATTCACATTTATTCACAGCTTTCTCCTTTCACACACTTTACCAAACTCAGTCACCAACTTCTGCAGTTTTTCACCTGAATCAGCCACTAGCCCTGTATCATCAGCGAAAAACAACCGACTCACTTCCCAAGCCCTCTCATCCACAAAAGACTGCTTACTTGCCCCTCTATTCAAAACTCTTGCATTCACCTCCCTAACAACCCCATCCATAAACAAATTAAACAACCATGGAGACATCACGCATCCCTGCCGCAAACCGACATTCACTGGGAACTGATCATTTTCCTCTCTTCCTACCCGTACACATGCCTTACATCCTTGGCAAAAACTTTTCACTGCTTCTAACAACTTACCTAGCACACCATATACTCTTAACACCTTCCACAAAGCATCTCTATCAACTCTACCATATGCCTTCTCCAGATCCATAAATGCTACATGAAAATCCATGAGTTTTTCCATCTCCCACATACATTCTTCAAAGCAAACACTTGATCCACACATCCTCTACCACTTCTGAAACAACACTGCTCTTCCCCAGTCTGATGCTCTGTACATGCCTTTACCCTGTCAATCAATACCCTCCCATATACTATCCCAGGAATACTTAATAAACTTGTACCTCTGTAATTTGAACACTCACCTATATCCCCTTTGCCTTTGTACAATGGCACTATGCATGCATGCCGCCAATTTTCAGGCACTTCACCATGAACCATACATACATTTGATATCCTTACCAAACAGTCAACACCATATTCATCCCCTTTTTTGATAAATTCCACTGCAATACGATTCAAACCGCCTTGCCGGCTTTCATCTTCCGCATTGCTTTCACTACTTCTTCTCTGTTCATCAAACCATTCTCCTTGACCCTCTCACTTCGCACATCACCTCGACCAAATCACACTATATCTGCCACTCTGTCATCAAACACATTCAACAAACCTTCAAAGTACTCACTCCATCTCCTTCTCACTTCACCGCTACTTGTTATTACCTCTCCATTAGCCTCCCTCACCGATGTTCCCATTTGTTCTCTTGTCTTACGCACTATATTTACCTCCTTCCAAAACATCTCTTTATTCTTCCAAAAATTTAACGATACTCTCTCATCCCAACTCTCAATTGCCCATTTTTCATCTCTTGCACCCTTCTCTTGACGTCTTGCCGCTTTCTTGTTTACATGTCTAAGTCATTCGCACTACTTCCCTGCAAAAATCGTCCAAACGCCTCTCTCTCTCTCCCCTATCCTTTGGGATAGGGAAGAAAGAATACTTCCCACGCATTTCCCCCGTGTCGTGGAAGGCGACGAAAGAGGACGGGAGCGGGGGGCTAGAAACCCTCCCCTCCTTGTACTTTAACTTTCTAAAGGGGAAACAGAAGGAGTCATGCGGGGAGTGCTCATCCTCCTCGAAAGCTAAGATTGAGGTGTCTAAATGTGTGTGGATGTAACAAATATGAGAAAAAAGGAGAAATAGGTAGTATGTTTGAGGAAAGGAACCTGGACGTTTTGGCTCCGAGTGAAACGAAGCTCAAGGGTAAAGGGGAAGAGTGGTTTGGGAATGTTTTGGGAGTAAAGTCAGGGGTTGGTGAGAGAAGAGCAAGGGAAGGAGTAGCACTACCCATGAATCCGGAGTTGTGGGAGTATGTGACAGAGTGTAAGAAAGTAAACTCTAGATTGATAAGGGTAAAACTGAAAGTGGATGGAGAGAGATGGGTGAGTATTGGTGCATACGCACCAGGTCATGAGAAGAAAAACCATGAGAGGTGTTTTGGAGCAGCTGAGCGAGTGTGTTAGCAGATTTGATGCACGAGACCGGGTTATAGTGATAGGTGATTTGAATGCAAAGGTGAGTAATGTGGCAGATGAAGGCATAATTGGTGCACATGGGGTGTTCAGTGTTGTAAATGGAAATGGTGAAGACTTGTAGATTTGTGTGCTGAAAAAGAACTGGTAATTGGGAATACCTGGTTTAAAAAGAGAGATATACATAAGTATACGTATGTAAGTAGGAGAGATGGCCAGAGAGCGTTATTGGATTACGTGTTAATTAATAGGCGCGTGAAAGAGAGACTTTTGGATGTTAATGTGCTTAGAGGGGTAACTGGAGGGATGTCTGATCATTATCTTGAGTATGCGAAGGTGAAGATTTGTAGAGGTTTTCAGAAAGAAGAGAGAATGTTGGAGTGAAGAGAGTGGTGAAAGTAAGTGAGCTTAGAAAGGAGACTTGTGTGAGGAAGTACCAGGAAAGATTGAGTGCAGAATGGAAAAAGGGGAGGGCAAATGAATTAAGGGGAGTAGGGGAGGAATGGGATGTATTTAGGGAATCAGTGATGGCTTGCGCAAAAGATGCTTGTGGCATGAGAAAGGTGGGAGGTGGGCAGGTTAGAAAGGGTATTGAGTGGTGGGAAGAAGAATTAAGATTGTTATGTATATATATATATATATATATATATATATATATATATATATATATATATATATATATATATACATATATGTATATATATATATATGCTTTGGTTTTGATGCATTATATGAGAGCGCTGAGGAGTGGACAGAAGCAAATGACTGCTGTTTCTTCACCTATTCCTGGCGTTACCTTGCTAACGCGAGAAACGAATTGCATATATGAGAATATATATATATATATATATATATATATATATATATATATATATATATATATATATAAATGTGTGTGTGTGTGTGTGTGTGCATGATTAGACTATGCAGCTGACCTAAGCCCCTGAGAGCTGACTACTGAACACAAATATTTAAGCTCGTCGTTGTTAAAGTATCAGTCTGAAGGTGGTCAGGTACGCTGCAGTACACCTCTCACATTACCAACCAGACGTTTAAAAACACGTGAAAAAGAATACGCATTACCGCTGGCCAGGGTTTTCGTACCAGACCAACCAAACAACCCGAATGTGGCGCTCATGATGAAGTCTAACTGCATCAGAGAAGCGGCAGTAGGGAGGAAAACTCCCGTTAAATTGGCAGGACATTATCGGATTCCAAAATCCGTGTAAGCTGTCAACATGGCCACGGTGGGTGGAAGGGGTGAGGTGAGCTAGGGTGGGGGAAGATCGGGGGTCTTTAGCCTTGCCGAGATTGGACAACCGCCACAAATGGTCATGAAATTACTCGATAATGACATCCACATCATTTACTCCCGTAAAAAAAAGGGGAAACGTTCACGAGCTTACCGGGGGAGGCAATTACCTCCGGCATAATCGGGGTGTAATAGACTCGGCCGCTCCGGAGTCAAGTTTGGGAAATCTGCGATAAATGCTAGACTTTTCGACGACTCAAGTTTAAAGATGTACGAGGCGTTGAGTGTCGGACGACGGTACCAAGAAACAAAATAAGAGTCATTCAGAAAATCATCATCAAAAATTGATGTCTATTTTTCAACTATAACGCGCGGTAGATACTCCTGTTACCAAATTAAGAATCATCAGTAATCAATAATCAAAACACAATGATTTTTTATTTCTGTTATGATCACGAAATAATGATATCTATCCGTCAGTCTTTAACCACAAGCTCCAGGCATGACTATCATGCTAGTGGCTTTAATGGTCATTAACCCTCAAACCCAGCTGACTATTGCCACTTGGAAAAGTGCGTAAAAAGATATCGAGCGTTTCTGGCATTGATTCGTCTTCTCTTTCAGTCTTTTCTCAGCTCCGTTCGTGTTATTTCAAATGGCTTGAGAAACGCACGAAAGATTTTCCCAGGTGACACACAGATCCTGAAGACGAAGGAACACATATTTCAGCAGTGGTAAGAGAGGACCGTCAAGGGAGGGCTGAACCATGTGTCGTTACTGCTCATCCTTCGTTCACAAAGGAGGCGACATTGTGCATGATCACTACCCTTGTATGTGATGGCTTGGTCTTCGACGTGATTCTGAAGGGTCTCTCGATGAGCAGACCTGATCACAGACATAACCAGCAGGTAACAAGTGCAGACAACCAACAAATAAAACCACTCGCAGACCAGGTAACACCAGCAGTCCAACAGAGAGTAACGTCAAAAAGAATAATAGTAACACCAGCAGGAGTAAGGTAAAGTGGTCTCATTCGGGGAGAGGAGGTCCTTAGCGATTCTGTACTCTATTTTCATCTGGATGACGATGATATAGCCTAGTTGTATGGGACTTCTCGCCTAACGGAAAACCAGTGAAGAAAAAACTATCAATGATGGCATCGAAAGGACCCAGTGTTCTCCTGTTGTTTGCTTTCCTTTATAATACACGCAAGTACAAACGAAGTAAATGCCATCATGGAAAACGATTTCCCCCTAAGTTAAGAATTATCGAAAAATTCTTCAAAAACGTAAGTAAAATGGGAAAGAATATAAAGGATACAATAAGATTATTACTAGAGCTCAATAAGCAGTGAAAACGGAGAAATTGTCTTCATACTTAAGTTAATCCGTCACTTCTGGGTTTACAGCCGAAAAAAAAAAAAACCCGTGCCCTTGCCACAAAAAAACAATGATCAATTTCTAGGACGAAGCTGACTGAAATTCTTCAGATCAAATTAACCCAAAGAGATGAATCAACCAACCTTGATAACCCTGGCCCAAAAAGTTATGAAGTTTGGCGACGACTGAAATTTCTCATAACCACAATGTGTAACACATTATCAACCTAGATATTGGAATTTGGGGAAAGTCATCCCTCTTTACAGAAATGAAATAAGAATATAAGATATGCCAAAAACTACCGTCTACTTATCCTCATATTAGCTTTAGATTAAACGAAAGCAAAATATATTGGAAAATCTTTTTATGTATGATCACAGTATAATATTAAGACAATCTGGATAGCTTCTGTAACAACACCTCTTGTCTCACAACTGACCGTTGTATGAATCAAAACCACGTGACATACGATACATATGGGCATGGACTCTTGACCGGCCGACCGACACAAGAATATGTAAATCTGAATCTTGTGCCTCCACTTTGTTGCACGTAATAAGTGGAGTGCCACAGGGATTGGTCCTTGTCACCCATTCCTTGTATATGATGAATAAATGACACAAACTAATGGGATATAAAGATAAGATCTCAATGTGTTTTATTTAAGTGATATGAAAAGATAGCTGGTAAAACTATCAAGGATCACGACGGCAAAAGCAGACCTCGATAGTAGTACAGTGGTAAAAAAGAAAAAGAAGAAAAATGAAATCAAATGTGAACAAACGAGAACTGTAAACTTTAAATTGCTACGAAACAAGATGAAATCCTAGGAAATCAGCAGTCTAAAATGAATGGGGAAACAACCTTTGATTTGTTATCAGCAACAACTTAAAGTACATTAACCGCAAATAAGCAAGCAAACCAGCAAATGAATGGTATGATTAATAACTTGTGATCTCGAGCATAAAACATCAGAAATAATCCAGATGAATTTCAGTAAAGCCACATTTTGAATATGCTTTTCAGTTCTGGTATTCAAAGTAAATGAAAGTCGAAATAAAAGCTTGGAGAAGTTCAAAGAAGGACTACAACGCTAATTCCACCTCTTGAGATGTCTACAAGAAGAAAAGAGACAAACCAAATTAAATCTCTTCTGCTAACAAGTTTGGACGATGTATTTCATAAAGACCTTCTTGAAGTACATGGATAATGCAAGCGATAAATTCAGCTGAATGACACTTAAAACAAAAAATGGTGTAATGTTGACGCAGGAAAAAGGAGTCCCCTTCCAAATAGAACTGTCGAACTGGAACATGTTACCGTCAAACGTTGTTAATACACAGTCTATCAATACCTTCAAAAACAGGTTGGAAAAATATTTCATCTCTGTGCTTTTTAACTAGATAAAAATACTGTGATATATATATATATATATATATATATATATATATATATATATATATATATATATATATATATATATATATATATATCCAGGTAAGTAAGACATCTCTCTTCAACAGATTTTTCACCAAAAACTAGTTTAGCATAACATATACGTAGAGCAGTCAATGATATTAGTTATTATTTTCCAGTACAGTTCCATTGTTGTTCTCTTTCAACAGTATACGATCGTTCTTGCATTATCTTGTGGACTGTTTTTGCCAGCCGGGTGAGGGAGAGAATTTTCCTACTCTTCAAATCTAACCTCAACTACTTAGAGGAGAAATCAGATTCTCGTTTTATAGATAACCTTTTGATACATCCTCTGTTGTTTGCTCTTCCTGTGTACTCCTAAGAACACTCTCCCACTTTTCGTGGACTTATCACAAAATCTTGTCACAGCTGATCAAAGCGCTAAGCTCGTGGAACTTAGACGATGTGGCGTTGGAGAAAAATAGATAAACAAATTGCTTCTTATCTAGACAATATGAAGCATATGTCAGCAAAACATACTCTCCACCATTTCGTGGTCATTTTCTGTAATGTTACTGAGGGCCTTGTGACAGAGAAGGACCCAGTACTGTTCCCGTTATATAGAAACGATATCGTAATCTCCAGCTTACACATTAACTATAGACCGTCTGCTGTGCCATCGACTTCTTATGCATCCAGGCGTCCTCAAAGGCCTCAAAAATATCATGATTCTGATATCAGTCTTTATCAATATCTTGCGTGTACGTTACCGACGAATTCCAAACCTCGAAAACTCACGTCTCGATTTCATACCATGGAGGAAAATATTGTAGATTCTCACCTGTGATCCTTAAAAAAAGCTGTAGGTAAGTAGCCATGCGATACAAAGCTTCCAGAATCATTATCGAAGCTCAACCGAGATGGACTACAGACATCAGCGTATTACATATAAACTTGACAGGTATTGAGGCATTTCGTTCCTTAACGCATAATTTGCTCACAACAAAATCTTAGGAACAAATCGTCCGAAATCTTGACCTCCCTGTTTTACACTTCATGCAAGCTGAAACTCCCGAAAGTAAGACGACTTTTCTTCCTTGTAAAATTACGTATTTCATCATAATTTGTATTTTCTATACAAACTGATCAACGTGACATAGGCAAAACATGCCTCACTCACAGCTGTCTCGGATGAAATGAAAACAACGCATGAGGAAAAAACTGAAGTAATTATTCAGGGCTCCTCAGTTGATTATGGACCTGCCCCTTACCGGTAATAAAAAGTCCAAAGAAAGAAGAAAAGAGGAATAAGAACCAATTAGAGTTTTCATGTATTCTATAATATCAAGCTACTATTGTTCTTCATATTCTTTTCACATCCATCCACAGTAATAAATGGATTGATCTTTAACTGCTTGGTTATTGGGGCTTTAAGAATATCAGATGCCAAGGCCATTAAGGCCACCATCGTCAAGCTATATCTGCCAAACGGAAAATCCTTAACACCTTCTTCAGGTGTTAAGGACAAATCTAAGACCACATCCACTCTCACTGTGACAGACACTGCTCATTAAATCATGTCTTACTTAGATCTCCTAAGATCTTAGGCTACTATAGAACAGCTTAAAGTCATGGGATGTATCATCCTCATACTTCGGAGGGAGATTCTTATCAACAGTTCCAAGGCATGTCTTTAGACTCAAACTGCAAAGACTATAATACATAAAGGACCAGGAGAGTCAGTCCCGTATCAAATTTCCTCCCAGGTTCGATGACCGACCATATGTTACTGTTTTCTGTCACTTTAAAGCACTATTCTTATTCTAACCATATCTGAGATCCTGTCTAACTGTGCACTTTAGTCTTGAACCAAAGGGAAAAAAACAGAGAATGTGATGCTCACTCATCACTACAGAATATATCCAGCCTTTGTCCAGTGTAACGTTGGGTGATCATGCAAAGCATTATTCATGGTTTGTGCCAGAGTACCGAGACCCCACACCTCGGTACATGCAGTATGTAAATGCATTATTGTTTAGAGCTTAGTTTTCTACTGTTTATCATATCAAAGGTCTGATATGTATTAATGTCGAACGAATTTAAAACATCCTAAGGGTTCAATCTAGTGTTCGATTAATTGTAACACTCGCGCCGCATGCAAAATGTTAAAGCATATATATCATGTTCAGTATTTGATATATTTAACAACTATCATACCCAGTGTGGGACACATGTTATATTATATCATATCTGACATGTCTCGTGTTAGCAGGTTAAATTGTTACAGATCCAGCATGTCGAACGAGTCCTCGGGGGTAACGAATTTTCCAATACTTGTGCATGTAATTTATTATATCTTTAATATCTATGCCTTCATAGTTCATATACACACGTGTATACTTGTTCTCTCCCTAAATAACAAAGACCCCAGTCATAGACATTCTTATATCAACGACAAGCCTTTACTGAAAAAAGTTTAGGAAATAGAGGAAAGCATAGGCTAGAAATTGAGAAATTAGAGGAAAGAAAAGAAAACGTAGGCTAGAAATTGAGATTTTGGAAAGCTTGACCTTTGAAAATGAACAGGTTTCTGTGGTTAGGGAAGACATAAGAAGGTAAAAAGTTCCAAAGCTTATGGGTAGAGGAATAGAAGCAGGCTTCACCTCGACTTGCCAAAGGCTATATAATTTCAGAAGCGGTGGCTTGCACGGTTCTACGTGGTCTTGATAAAGGTAGAGGTATGAGCCCTTCGCAATAAATACCAACCCTTTGTATAGTTAGAGTAATACATACGATCAGATCATTCATCATCAGAGCAAAAGTTATTCTTTTAGAATTATGTCCAGCTAGGTTTGTGCGTGCGTGGGGGTCTAAGATAGATTAGGCATTACAGTAATACCAGAAACAAACGTTGACTGCATCGAGTAGGAGGACTAGTGAACCATGAAAGATGGGGAAATCTTGAAAGATCTTCGAGAGAGAGACAGAAAGGCCCTGATGTGCAAGAGCAACAAGCTTAACTAGCTTACAGCCACCCCATTGGGGCATCTCGTCCAAATCAGAGTCTAAGAAAGTAAATGAGATGAAATGTTTCATAAACCGAGCAACAGATGAAACAAGAGTTGAAGAGAGTGGGAGAAGGGAGCGTAGAGTCATCAACGCTTGAGTATTTCGTATGATGGAAGGTATCTGCTGAAAAGGAAAGTATTATATAGATCAGAAATCGGAGAAACAAAGCTTTGTTGATATGATGAACAAAAGATGCTGGTTCATCAACAATGACGGCAATTTACTGAACGGAGAGAAAGCTAAGCGTAAAGGAACAGAGTGAAAGAGGGAAGCTTATCAGGTCAGACCCTATACGCAACACTGTCAAAAGCTTTAAAATCTATCAAGGGCTGCGCCACTGCATTCCCCAAATTCTCTCAGAGAAGATTACCAGAGCTTGAGCTTAGTATCCTAGAGCAGCAGCTCGCATGAGCCTGTATCGCTCACC
Organism: Panulirus ornatus; assembly: GCF_036320965.1. NCBI lineage: Eukaryota > Metazoa > Arthropoda > Malacostraca > Decapoda > Palinuridae > Panulirus > Panulirus ornatus. Next base: position 39,476,105 of record NC_092241.1, on the reverse strand, counting down.
TTGCATTATGATTGACAGTTACGTTCCTCTTTTAGAATATGACAAATTTCCATCATTGAGAAATGTAGTCAAACCACAGACTTCATAGAAAAATCAGTAGTGTGTGTTAGGCAACTCATAGTGAAGAAGTTACTTTTATATTTAAGGCAAATTTACCTTTAAACTAAATAGTTCTATTTGAAGACTTTTTTTTTTATCTTAGTGACAGCTGCCATTTTGGTTGATGATCGGCGTCGCATAATAAGTCTGACCAGCCTGCCTATTTTTTTTTTATAAATATTAGTTTATATTTGGCCCAGTTTAGGGGAAATATCTTTATGAGACTTTTGAGAGAAGATTCAACTGTATTATCAGTAACACTTAAATATCAAAGAAAAAAAGAAATGTTTTATACATTATATAAAAGAGTTATAAGTACAGTTAAAAATATAGTTAATTCTACCCCGAAACAAAGAAGTGATGGCTGTTTGAAGAAATTCCTGTCCTTTGTAATAGAAGCAACTTTGGATTATGGTCAGGATTACTAGACAATCTTGAAAAGGAGTCATCATCTTGTCATCTCTGACAAGTTTGGTTTACATTGTCTCAGTAGCTTCAGAGAAATTTGATACGAATACAAGTAATGCCCAACCCAAAACTCATTCTGTCAACCACTCTGCCCACCACAGCAACCACCATGATCACACCACAATCATCCACATGCCACCACATCCCTCAACCATCCTATCCATCATCAAAAGCATCCTTTCCATAATCATCTCGTCTACTGTCCAAGCCATTATGGGGACCACTAAAACCATTGTGTCCACTACTCACTCCACCGCCACATCCATACTTCTCAGCACACCAACCATCCTGCCCATCATAAAATTCATACTGCTGTCCCACCAGTACAACCATCCTACCCTCCATCATACCCGGTCCGTCAACCACAGCAACCCTCGTAACTGACACCATAGCCACCTCGCCCTCTACAACCACCACCACCACAGCCAATGGTATGTACCACCACAGCCAACCTTCCCTCAGCAACAGAGCAACAGCCATCCTGTCGACCAGAGAGAGAGAGAGAGAGAGAGAGGAGAGAGAATGTATAAGGAGAAAGATCAGGGGAGAAAGGCGGTGGGTCTAAAGACGAGGAGAAATAAACATAATAGACAGGGAGTGTAGAAGAGAGAGGGGAGAAGAATAGGGGCGATGACAGAGACGGAGATGAGCAGGAGAGAGACAGAGACGAGAACAGAAAGGTGAGAGAATGGAAAAGGGATAGAGAATAAAGGAGATGCAGACAAGGAAGAGAAATAATGGAAGGGAGGGAGGAGAGGATAGAGAGGAAATGAACAGAAAGAAATAGAGACAAGGGGAGAGAGGAATGGGGAAGGAAGGGGAAAGGAAGACAGAGGAGTGGAGGAGGAGGAGGAGAGAGAGAGAGAGAGAGAGAGAGAGAGAGAGAGAGAGAGAGAGAGAGAGAGAGAGAGAGAGGGGGGGGGGGGGCTGAGAATACACACCGTGGTATGTGCTTGATTAAACCTGACACGCTGCCCTTTGTGGCGTGTCAACCAGGTATTTACCCAGCGATAAAGAGACTACTTTGCCCCCGAGGCTTGACGAAGTTGTAGAGTCGATTGATGAACCGCCACGCGCTGGGCCATCAAAAGAGAGGGAGAGGGAAGGAGAATGAAGGAGGGAAAATAAGGATATAGTAGAGGAGAGCAGGGATCAAAAGCCATCATTTTGAGAGAGTTTAAGTAACATGCCGCCCGCTTGTTGGACTCGGTGTAGTGGAGAGATATTTACAAGTGAAAAGGAGTTGCCCCGTCTCTTACCCTTGTATATGTATTGCGTCTTAACCTTCATACTTTATCGTAATAAACATATCCCTGTTTGCGTTAAGCATCCAGTCATCGACCAGCCCTAAAAGGGATGATGAACAGCAGGACTGGTTGCAAGCCGAGTGCCTTGACCAGGACTTGAACTCTAGCCCGATAATTTGGCGAGTTGCAAGGCTAACCACTGAACTACGGAGGCTCAAAAATGTAGGGCCTAGAAGTTTATGCATGTATATTAACGATGTGTGTGTGTGTGTGTGTGTGTGTGTAAGAGAGTGGTGTTGCTCTTGAGAAAATGCTTTTTACGTCTTTCCTAACATTCCTTTGGCCAATTTCTTGATATACATTCTGTTGTCACAACACCTCAGACTTTCAAAGGTCTGGTCAGTGTTAACGTTGTCGTGGCCACCGAGGAATTCAGAGGGTGTGTTCGTCTCCTTTTATCTTCCTTTCCTCTAGTGTGAACAGTTTAAGAATTTCTTTCCTCTCCTTTCATTCCATTCATATACAATTCTTGACCTGTTCCTCCGGACACTCAACAGCGGTTCTGTGTATAGCTTTAAGTGAGTAGACACGTTTCGTAAACAGATCACTGCAAACATCTACCTGTCCATACACATGAGACAATGACCGAAGCATAGTTCACACCTCTCTAATTCTTCCTATATGATTGATTTGGAGGTAAGCATTATGTTGATTACTTATTCTATTTCTCCATTTGAATCCTAGATTGTTCCCTAGTATGATGGTCAAGGTCTGGTCTGTTCTCACTCCCTCCACCTTCGTTAGACTTATTTGGGTTGACTTTAACCACACTCTCAGCCTCTAGGATGCAATGCGAAATCTTAGTTTCTTTTTCTCTTCACTTTATTCATGACTCTGGAATTATCAGCAGTCACATGAAGGTATAAGTCAGTTCCTTTAAGAGTCATTCGCAGAGATCAGAAATAACAACAGGCACAACAAATAGCCCTAAAGGACCTTACTTCTTACCGTCGCCCAGCTTGAAAAAAAAAAAAAAAAAATGACGTAGATTTGAATTCTCTTTTGATCCATGGAGATGGTCTCCCTTATCACTGAAACAACCTGAAATTCCAAATTCTTCTTCTGTCTTATGTGCGAGACGGTATCAAAGACGTCCTGATTGTCCAAAAATAAACAATTCATCCTTTTATCTCTTTTTCAAGAGGTTCCTTACTTTCTCATACGCGTCCAAGTGATTTGTAGTGCGCAATCTATTTCTGTGTCCATGTTAATCACATGATTCGTTCTCACCAACCAAAAACACCTTCATCAATTTTCTGATGACCATCATCTGTAGCCTTTACGCCCCACGTGTTACTGACACACGTCTGTTGTCCATGATTATTTCCATGTCAGCTTCAAAGATCGGCACTATATCTGCTCTCTATTACAAAGTTTATGGATCCCCTCCGTTCCATGTGTCTTTCCAGAACGAGTTTCTTTGTGAGCTTTCTTACGTCATGACTTTTGATGGTGATACTTTCCAAATAATCATATACCTCCCCAGTCCTGTGGTTTTAGATAATTGTCATCTACGGTCAGAAATGCTTTGAATATTAGCATTCCACTTTCCACACATAATCTTGTCTGTGATTTATTTTACCGTCTGATTTCTTCAGCTTTCCTTTACTAACATTTCTCCCCTTATAAATTCATGAAATAATTTAGGATTATACTGTCTATACCATCTCCACAATTCATTTCCTCCTTTCATACGCTGCTTGGATGGCTTTTGTACAGCGCAAACAAAATTTTCCTAGCCTGTTAACACATGCTAAACCGCTAAACCATATAATTCTCAGTTTGTCTCTCTCCATTTTTCACTTTCTCTACGTATTGTCATATCTTCATTGAGCCTTCACAATGGGAGTAACGATGCTCAGTCCTAAAATTTTGGAATTCAACTTCCTATTGTCCTCATCGTATTCTTGAAGTCTACGTAGTTCCCCGTGCTAACTTCCTTGAGCCAAGTCGCGTTCCTTATCTTCCAGTACCTTCAGTATCGCCTCTTTCAATATGTCTTCTTTCAATACGTCAACTCGAGCGGTGTATCACTATTTCCCAGTCACAACTTCAGTGATAACGATATTAAATAACAGACAACTATACTACAGAGAATAAGAATGTTTCCAATAGCATATCGGTGACTCTGACACTAATGTGCTCAGCAATGTCTTCGTACAAACAGTCCTCTTGAGCAAACCCTAGACACAAATCTCCATTTGTTTCCACGCCTTCGCAGGCCCACGTTCGTCCAGTCTATTGTTCCTGCATGTTAATTTCCCAGGATGGACAACTTCTCCATCATCCTGGCTAGCTGATCCATTGCTGTTCCCTCCACCGACGTGATTGTTGCTTGATTATACGTCAAGAAATTTTCCTGGTTTCCAATTAAGCAAACTCCGTTAATCACTATTTTTCCTACGAAGTACTGCCTGATAGATCCACTGTCTGCTAATACCCATGAGATCTTGATCATTGAAATAGTCGATGCCGCTAAAAGATTAGCACTAGATACACTACAAGGAAACGGAAAATACATCGTCAGTTCTAAATACAGACAGAGAGAACCAGAATATGATACACCAGCCGCCACTGGGAGGGGCCGGTGTAGGAATTAAGAAACAGGTGAAGGATTAGGGCGCAGGTCACCCTCGACGACCTCGCCTCCTCTCTCAAGTTACAAACCCAGGTTAAACTATGTGCTTGGAAGCATGAAAAAAAAGGATCAGTTATTAAGTTGTCTAATTCATATAAACCAAGATAATGACACGTATCAATACATCTACTATGTTTGATAAGAGACGATTCAACAATATTTCTATCCATTACCGAGATATTTCAAGTGATAACCTAAACACTGCTCCAGTTAATTTGATAACTAGAATTAGAATCTTTATTATACCTAACGCTGTCTGTATGTTCTTCAACCCTAACACGGAGAACCTCACCATTTTGACCATTGCAAATCTGATCGTACCCTGTATACAGGATATTGTACACACAACCCATCTGAGCAGTTACAGAATTTCTGATAACACTTTATCCGACAGTATCTTTATTGCTGAAGACTACACTGATATCCAAAAGATTTTAACAAAGCAGAAACAGTTTGTGGCCAATTGACAGATATGAAAATATTTCTTACAAATTTGAAATGTTTGGTAGATTGAATAGAATTCAGTGTTGCAACCGAGACAGACAATACATTGGCATTCTTAGACTGTAACATGTACAGGGATGAAAATAACCTAATGTTTAACATATCTTGTGACCCCAAAAATGTCTCTTCATGTTTTTACTACTACTCTGCTCACTACAGTAAAGTGAAGCCCTCTATTTCCATCAATGTTTACTAGAGTATTTATCATATGTAGTTCACCGATGATGAACTCACCAATGCCTATGGCACAGATTATGAATTAAAATATCCCGAAACATATCTTTGATTCAGGTTGTAATCTTGCTAGAAAGTCTTTTAACAATGTTCAACCTAAAGAACCATTTGTGAACAAAAACTTGTTGATATTACCCTACAGGGAGAACTCGCTTAATGTTCTGTTATATTGAAAACTTCTTATATTGATGTAGTAGTCTTCACCAATAATACTACTGTCAGGGAAAGTCTCATAAGAAATTCTGTAAACACTCAGAAAAGTCGGAAAGAGTGTATATATGCTAAACTTAAACTTGTCTCCTTGCCTATGGATCGTGCAATCTAAAAATGGTAACATACCATAATTTTTATTTTCTACAGTAAATTTGAAGGAAGGTACTAAATTGTTAAGGAGAGAAATATTTGAAAATTTTCATTTGTTGACCAAACACAAAGAACATCATCTACATACCTAAACCAAATTGCATTGGAAGGTAAGATATCCTTTAGTAATTTTGTTTCAAAAAATTCCATACAAAAATTGCTTATTACAGGTGAAAGAAGGTAACCCATTGCCATACCAAATTTTTGAGCATGATAATCTCCATTGAAATACACAGTCTTGTATACACAATTTTATCAGTTCAATGAAAACAGACTTTGAAACAGGTAAATGAATATCATCCAAGACATCAAATAGATATTCTAAGAAGGTCATCAACTGGAACTTTTGTGTAAAGTGAGGAGACATGAAAGCTAACTAGTTTGAAATCAAAATTAACATTGATATTGTTTAGCTTGTTGACTAAATTTACATTGCTCCATCAAATTTACTGTAGAAAATGAAAATACTGGTATGTTACCATTTTTAGATTGCATGATCCATAGGCAAGGAAACAGGTTTAAGTTTAGCATATACAGAAAACCCACCAATGTATGCTCATATATCCATTATTACTCATCTCAACATGACAGAGTTAAATTATCCTCATTTCAATCTATGTTCCTTAGGGCATTATGTATTTGCAGTCCAGAGTTAATGATGATGAGTTTGAGAAAATATGTTCTATTGGATCTAAGTTAAAGTACCCTAGATCTTTCATTGATAAATCCCTTAACTTAGCAAAGAAATCATTTTATAGAGTTGAGCCCAAACCTCCCATTGACACCAAGAATCTTTTAGTTCTCCCTTTTAATGATAATTTTACTTTACTTCCCAGGTTGCTTAAATCCTTTAATGTAAATGTTGCCTTCAGCAACAATAATACTATTGAGAATATCTTAATCGGAAACTCACCAGAAAATTCTCCTGGATGCATCTGTAGAATGACATGTGGAAATTGTGATAAATTCTATGTTGGGCAGACAGGTAAGGATCTTTCTGTTAGACTTAAGCAACATAAATATGGTATAAGAACGGGACAAGAATCAAATGCCTTGTTTAATCATGTTTAAAACTATGATCATCGTATTGACTGGAGTAATGCCATCTCAGTCATTAAATCTATCTCTATGACCATAAGAAATATCATTGAATCTTCTATTATCAAATACACAAAGAATTATAATCATAGTATTAGTGATGGTCTATACAAATTAGATAACTTTATTGTTGATAAAATTTGTGAAATGATAAGTTTATGAACGCTCGTTCTCTGTTTTGGACAATCGCATGTTTACCAAATGGCGTCCTAGCTTCGTCTCTTCGATGTATATCAACTGACTGTTATATATCTCTCTTGTGTCTCCCCTGATGATGTGATTATTACATGAAAGTGCACTTGGGAACTTATCGTGTTCCATTTTCCCTGTGGACTCATAGGAATATATATATATATATATATATATATATATACTAGCCGGAACCAGGTACTTAATTTAAAGTCCAACTTCAGGGGGCGAAGAACATCTAGTTTGACTATGGACAGACTGCCGCAACCAAGGACTCAAACCTGTGTGCTCGACCCTGTGCGGCACATGAATTTGTCATTGTCAGCAACGCTAACCACTACGCCACTATATTACTAACATCATTGACAATGATAAAGATGCAGAATGTATAGTAAAAGATGTGGTAAGATTAATCCTCAGAGAGAGAGAGAGAGAGCGAGAGAGAGAGAGAGAGAGAGAGAGAGTTCTTCATAGTGGGGAAGTCTGGGTACGAGTAGGTTAACGGAAAACACAGAGATCCAGAGATTCTTATATTCTAACGTTACTTTATACAACTAAAATTTTAGATTTTCAGCCTATGGCTACATGTGTATAGATGAATCTTATATTGTCAATATTACTGCCACAGTTGCTAAAGACTGCTGGAAAGCAGAAGATAAGTTATCAAAGGCTCTGAGGTAGGTGATAAAAGGCTCCACAAGAGAGCCAGTGATTTCATGGGGCCAAACAACTATAAATCAATGAAAATAAACGTGAGATGAAGATTACAGATAAGTGCCGATGTTTGGACCAGAAGAAAAATAACGTTTATACATAAAGAAAAGAAAAAAAGAGAAAATATGAACGATATCTTAAGATAACGGTAAAACCAAGGTCTTTTGTTAATAGAAAATACGATCTTGGAAATTCAGTAAAGAAGAAAAATAGAAAAATATGATGGCGACGAGGACGGAAGACCTGAAAATTTTTGCTTTTAGAATCTAGCATAATAACCTAGTGGGACGTCCCGAACTAAAAGGTTGGAAGGCGCTAATAAATGAGATGTAAACAAGCAGCAAATGGCATTTCTTTTTCGTTGAGCCAGATAAACTTTATTAGTTCCACAAGGCTTCATCATGGAGAGCTCTACATGCGTTACAGCATGCAAAGAAAAAAAAAATGCATGTGATACAAGGGAACCATACTAGCAAGAGACATATGGGTTGTTTCGAGCCTATTTTTGGTAAAAAAGGAAGAGATCTGAAACTCATAGATCAGTATATAGTAAGAGTAGAATGATAACTTTATTAGGGCATTAACGAGAAGAGAGAGAGAGAGAGAGAGAGAGAGAGAGAGAGAGAGAGAGAGAGAGAGAGAGAGAGAGAGATTAGACGAGAGCAGGAGCGAAAAATCCTTTACATAAAGCAAACGAAGGAAACGTAGAGAAACCGTCGAATAAAACATTCACAACAATGAGAGCAAAATGAACCAGCGGGAGATGAGAACTGAATGTGGTACACACATGAAATCAAGAGGTAAACGGGACGGAAAAAACAAAGAGTTTGGAGATCGTATGAGAAAAATCGTGATGTTTTTAGAATTGTCTAAACAATGCCCTATAAGGAACAAACTCACGTTAAGTATTTCACAAAGGATACACAGTAGTAATGAAGTTATGATAAACTAATACTGAATGTAAACCAAAGTCTTCTGGAGATTCTGGGGTATATGCCAGCACCTTCCACAAATATTGGGAATCTTTAATAAGAAATACCGACCTGAAAGTTCAAACTGTACATTTCCAGTCAAAATATATAATAAACCAAATTGAATGATATTAAGTAGGCAAAATTAGAATGGTACAGGAGGCTACGAGGCAAACCCCACTCGTTGATGGTCAAGACCTAAGTACCAAGGGATTCTAACTACAGGGAATCGGATTGGATCCACAAGGGGGAAATAAGGCATGGAGGTGTAAGTTCTTGGGATGTGGTAAAGAAAACTTTCCTTACGACCATATTACTGACTGTGTTAGTGTGAGGAGAGGCGACAGTACACCAGTCATAGGCAATTCATGCTTGCATGCATCAGCATGATGATTAGAAATATCTTCGGACGGCAGATTATCACAAAATGGCTTATCAAGTAATTAACCACTGAAGAAATAACATAGGAATGAAAGATGAAACTGAATGGCAAGACCAGACATACTGAAGGAAAGTATATATAGTTGAAACGTTCTTTAGGATCATGAATGGAGAAACAAAACTTTATTCACAGTATGGATTAGTATCACACAGGGTTCTGTGAGGTACATAAGGATGTCTATAATGGATTAGTATTACAGAGGGTTCTGTAAAGCATATAAGGATACATATAGAGGTGAGTGTTCAAATTACAGAGACATAAGTTTGTTGAGTATTCCTGGGAAATTGTATGGGAGGGTATTGATTGAGAGGGTAGGGGCATGTGCAGAGCATCAGACTGGGGAAGAGCAGTGTGGTTTCAGAAGTGGGGATCAGGTGTATGGTTTGAAGAATGTATGTGAGAAATACTTACAAAAACAGATGGATTTGTATGTAGCATTTATGGATCTGGAGAAGGCATATGATAGGATGGATGGAGATGCTTTGTGGAAGGATTTAAGAGAATATGGTGTAGGAGGTAGGTTGCTAAAAGCAGTGACAAGTTTTTACCAAGGATGTAAGCCATGTGTAAGAGTAGGATGAGAGGAAAGTGATTGGTTCCTAGCGAATGTTGGTTTGCGGTTGGGGTGCGTAATGTCTCCATGGTTGTTTACTTTGTTTATGCATGGGGTGGTTAGGGAAGTGAATGCAAAAGTTTTGGAGAGAGGAACAAGTATTCAGTCTGTTGTGGATAAGAGGGCTTGGGAAGTGAGTCAGTTGTTGTTCGTTGATGATACAGCGCTGGTGGTTGATTTGGGTGAGAAACTGCAGAAGTTGGTGACTGAGTTTGGTAAAGTGCGCGAAAGAAGAAAGTTGAGAGTAAATGTGAATAAGAGCAGGGTTCTTGGGTTCAGCGGGGTTGAGGGACAAGCTAACTGAGAGGTAAGTTTGAATGGAGAAAAACTGGAGGAAGTGAAGTGTTTTAGGTATCTGGTAGTGGACGTAGCAGTGGGTGGAACCATGGAAGCGAAAGCTAGTCACAGGGTGGGGGGAAAAAGCAAAAGTTCTGGGAGCGTTGAAGAATGTGTGGAAGGCGAGAACGTTATCTCGGAGAGCAAAAATGGGTATATTTGAAGGAATAGTGGTTCCAAAAAGGTTATATGGTTGTGATGCATGGGCTATAGATAGAGTTGTGCGGAGGAGGGTGGATGTGCTGGAAATTAGATGTTGAAGGACAATATGTGGTGTGAGGTGGTTGGATCGAGGAAGTAATGAAAGCGTAAGAGAGATGTGTGGTAAGAAAAAGAGTGTGGTGAGAGAGCAGAAGAGGGCGTGTTGAAATGGTTTGGACACTTGGAGAGAATGAGCGAGGAAAGACTGACAAAGAGGATATATGAGTCAGAGGTGGAGGGAAGAAGGAGAAGCGGGAGAACAAATTGGAGGTGGAAGAATGGAGTGAAAAAGATTTTGAGCGATCGTGGCCTGAACATACAGGAGGGTGAAAGTCGTGCAATAAAAGAGTGCATTGGTTTCCTGAGGTGGACGTGCTGTCAATAGATTGAACCAAGGCATGTGAAGCGCCTAGAACAAACCATGTAAAGGTCTGTGGGGCCTGGATGTGGAAAGGGAGCTGTGGAAAGGGAGCTGTGGTTTCGATGCATCACATATGACAGCTAGAGAGTGTGCGAACGAACGTGGCATTTTTTGTCTGTTCCTGGCGCTGCCTCGCTGGAGTAGGGGATGCTATTTCATGTGTGGCGGGGTGGCGACGAGAATGGATGAAGGCAGCAAGTATGGATATGTACATGTGCATATATGTGTATGTCTGTGTATGTATATGTATATGTATGTGCCTGTGTGGGCGTTTATGTATATACATGTGTATGTGGGTGGATTGGACCATTCCTCGTCTGTTTCCTTGCGCTACCTCGCTAACGCGGGAGACGGCGGTCAAGTATAATGTACGAAATAAATGATGTATATATGACATATATATATATATATATATATATATATATATATACATATATATATATATATATATATATATATATATATATATTTTTCTTTTTTTTTTTTTTTTGCTTTGTCGCTGTCTCCCGCGTTTGCGAGGTAGCGCAAGGAAACAGACGAAAGAAATGGCCCAACCCACCCAGATACACATGTATATACATACGTCCACACAGGCAAATATACATACCTACACAGCTTTCCATGGTTTACCCCAGACGCTTCATATGCCCTGATTCAATCCACCGACAGCACGTCAACCCCGGTATACCACATCGCTCCAATTCACTCTATTCCTTGCCCTCCTTTTACCCTCCTGCATGTTCAGGCCCCGATCACACAAAATCTTTTTCACTCCATCTTTCCACCTCCAATTTGGTCTCCCACTTCTCCTCGTTCCCTCCACCTCCGACACATATATCCTCTTGGTCAATCTTTCCTCACTCATTCTCTCCATGTGCCCAAAGCATTACAAAACACCCTCTTCTGCTCTCTCAACCACGCTCTTTTTATTTCAACACATCTCTCTTACCCTTACGTTACTTACTCGATCAAACCACCTCACACCACACATTGTCCTCAAACATCTCATTTCCAGCACATCCATCCTCCTGCGCACAACTCTATCCATAGCCCACGCCTCGCAACCATACAACATTGTTGGAACCACTATTCCTTCAAACATACCCATTTTTGCTTTCCGAGATAATGTTCTCGACTTCCACACATTCTTCAAGGCCCCCAGGATTTTCGCCTCCTCCCCCACCCTATGATCCACTTCCGCTTCCATGGTTCCATCCGCTGCCAGATCCACTCCCGGATATCTAAAGCACTTTACTTCCTCTAGTTTTGCTCCATTCAAACTTACCTCCCAGTTGACTTGACCCTCAACCCTACTGTACCTAATAACCTTGCTCTTATTCACATTTACTCTTAACTTTCTTCTTTCACACACTTTACCAAACTCAGTCACCAGCTTCTGCAGTTTCTCACATGAATCAGCCACCAGCGCTGTATCATCAGCGAACAACAACTGATTCACTTCCCAAGCTCTCTCATCCACAACAGACTTCATAGTTGCCCCTCTTTCCAAAACTCTTGCATTTAACTCCCTAACAACCCCATCCATAAACAAATTAAACAACCATGGAGACATCACACACCCCTTCCGCAAACCTACATTCACTGAGAACCAATCACTTTCCTCTCTCCTACACGTACACATGCCTTACATCCTCGATAAAAACTTTTCACTGCTTCTAACAACTTGCCTACCACACCATATATTCTTAATACCTTCCACAGAGCATCTATATCAACTCTATCATATGCCTTCTCCAGATCGATAAATGCTACATACAAATTCATTTGCTTTTCTAAGTATTTCTCACATACATTCTTCAAAGCAAACACCTGATCCACACATCCTCTACCACTTCTGAAACCACACTGCTCTTCCCAATCTGATGCTCTGTACATGCCTTCACCCTCTCAATCAATACCCTCCCATATAATTTATTAGGAATACTCAACAAACTTATACCTCTGTAATTTGAGCACTCACTCTTATCCCCTTTGCCTTTGTACAATGGCACTATGCACGCATTCCGCCAATCCTCAGGCACCTCACCATGAGTCATACATACATTAAATAACCTTACCAACCAGTCAATAATACAGTCACCCCCTTTTTTAATAAATTCCACTGCAATACCATCCAAACCTGCTGCCTTGCCGGCTTTCATCTTCCGCAAAGCTTTTACTACCTCTTCTCTGTTTACCAAATCATTTTCCCTAACCCTCTCACTTTGCACACCACCTCGACCAAAACACCCTATATCTGCCACTCTATCATCAAACACATTCAACAAACCTTCAAAATACTCACTCCATCTCCTTCTCACATCACCACTACTTGTTATCACCTCCCCATTTGCGCCCTTCACTGAAGTTCCCATTTGCTCCCTTGTCTTACGCACTTTATTTACCTCCTTCCAGAACATCTTTTTATTCTCCCTAAAATTTAATGATACTCTCTCACCCCAACTCTCATTTGCCCTCTTTTTCACCTCTTGCACCTTTCTCTTGACCTCCTGTCTCTTTCTTTTATACATCTCCCACTCAATTGCATTTTTTCCCTGCAAATATATATATATATATATATATATATATATATATATATATATATATATATATATATATATATATATAGCATGTACTGGACACCATAGAATAGATATTAACGATGTGCTCCTAGGCGAGAGTAGGATTCGAACCCAGTCCTGCCTGTCTGCCACGCGTGAGGACAGAGTTCGAATCCTCCTTGCCCTTAAGTAAATCGTCATCATATTCACAATCCAACCCACGCCATCACCAAAATGGGATGGAAGAAAGTTCACGAAAAGCGCTGGGAGCAATGAGCAGACGAGAGTCAGATTAGCTCGTGAAGAGTCGGGGAATTTATGTAAAGGACATGATCGTTATAGTTGATCACATTATACATTAAAACATTATGAGGAAAAACTTGACAAGCCACTCGAGGTGTTAGGTATGATGTGGAATGGGTGTTATTTCCAGAGAAATATACAGGAACAAATTTTCTGCTTACATGTTATAGACGAGTCATTACATGAAAGATATCAAACTACAAGTCACTTTTTTGTGAAGATGATCAGGACGCAACTTGATGCGTACGTACTTGCAATGGAGAAAAACTTCCCAGGTGGAGAGGAACGTAGCGATGGACATGTAAATGAACCTAACTAAAGTAGTAATGCAGAGAAAGTAAAGGTGACTGTATGGAAAAAAGTAGAAGACTGCATCACATGTGATACCTTCCCTGTGTGGACAAATATGCATCCACAAAACTCATACGCATAAAAGATCCTTGGTTTCACTTGCAGAACCCCCGCGTCTTGCCCACCTTTCAGCAACATCCCCACACTGCTTCAAGTCATACACCTTTTCTCCAAACTTCAGCGGCATCACCACACTGCAACCTCAACGCGTCTTCCCCAGACTGCAGCAACACCTCCACATGACAGCCTCCAGTAACACACGTCGTCTATCAACTTAAGCAACACTCCCATGCTACCATCTCTAGGAACAAAACTATCCCACAATTCAGAATAACCCCCACACTTCAAAGTCCAGTAACACACACACTTCAGCAGCACCACACTGCGACCATCAGTGCTGGAAATATTCTCTAAACTTCAGCAGTAATACCACACAAGATCCTACAGTACCGCATGTCTTACCTTTACTTCAGCAACAACACCACACAAGACCCTCCAGTACCACACATCTTCCCCACACTTCAGCACCACTTTCACACTATAACCTCCGGGACAAAACATCTTCCCACACTTCAGTAAAACCTCCACAGAATAACCTCCAGTACCACACGTCTCCCCCCTCCATTCCCTTCCCCCGCTTCAGCAACGCCTCCCCACCAGAGGTGCCTCTCAGAGCGCTCCTGCCATCTTCCAAGGCTTAACTTTTCGAGTATCGATTTGATTTGCTCCGCGCCAAAGAGGCCACTCTGTTCCACAGGCAAAGTTATGAAATAGAATTCCAAAGTACTTCTTATTGTCTGGGGTGAACGAAAAGTATATGGTAACTGAAGAGTTCGATGGATCTTACGAACTGGATTCCAGTCGCTTCTCAGAGATATCAGTCGTTCATATTAAGTCATAGTTACAGATACGATTCTCCGATGCTGGTCCGAAATTTGTTTCAGTTTGTTTTACCATGAATGATTCCTGGGCTACCCACATCATTCCTATCTTCCCTTCCTCTCTTCCGTCTCCATCTTTGGCCACCTCTCTTCCACATCTCTCCCCACGTCATATTAAATCCTCCCTCTTCTGTTGATCTACATATCAAATTAATTCCCCGCCTTGTAATTATTCCATTTTCCCCTAAATAAAACTGATGCGTCCTCGATATTATCTACATGTACCCATTCTATCTGAAATTCCTTTGTGTTCATCTTGTCCCCAACTCCTGACCCAGACGATCACTCAACTGGGTACTAGAGACAGCCAGTCTTGTCCAGATATGTCTCACGTTTTTATGTATAGTTATATTTCCCTGTCGGCCATCCTTAATTTTTTTGTCTTTTTTCCCATTTTCTTCTGTTTAAAACAGTGCTTCCCTTTCGGTGTGACCAGCGAGTCCTTAACATTTCAACATCCGTCATTCTTTCGGAAACTGTTTGGTTGCAAACGTCACCATATGCCTCCTGCTTCCCACACGTAATTCTTTCCCTTGTAACACCAAGCCTCCCACCTCTGTCTCAGCACCTAGCCTCCCACCTTATCTCAGCGCCAAGCTTCCCACCTCTGTCTCAGCACCTAGCCTCCCACCCTATCTCAGCGCCAAGCCTCCCACCTCTCTCTCAGCGACAAGCGTCCCAAACTTCCCGAACTCCACTCCTTGCCCTCAGCCTTCTATCTCGACTCCCAGTTCCCTCCCTCCATCTCCCTCACGAGGTGTTCGTCTAACCTCTTCGGCTCAAACTCTAAGCCAGCGTTCAGTTTTTATGGCGCCGACCAATGAAGCCGATCAAGGTGTGATAAGCCTGGAACGAGAGGGGGGTCGGATCCTGGCTCAACCCTAGTGAGGCTCATTGACAAGTGGGCCTTAAGCGCTCGCGCGTGTGTGTGTTGTGGGCTTGTTCCAGGTAAAGGAGAATTAAGGAAAGACTATAGAGGAAGAGACAGGAGTTGCAAGTCAATAGATGAGAACTCACTTCACACATCCCCAGTCTGAGACTCAGTTTATTTCATTATCTTTATTCTAGTACCACCTAGTGTAAACGTCTGCCGTTTATTCTTACCCAAAAATAAGAAAAAAAAACGCTCAAACCATTTCCTAGCCAGCCATTCAGATATAACTGGCAGATCCTAAAATTCTGTAGAGGTCAGCCGCTGTGACGACAAGTTCCAAAATAGTCATTAATTGACGAAGAAGACATCGTTTAATTGATAATCTCAGGTTGTGTGATAACAAAGTTGCTCTCTACAATGGTTTTCAGTATTTGCTTGTTCCTGTGGTCTTATCGACAATCATCAAAACGGGGAAAATCACCACCATAAAAAAAGCCGCTAACACTGCAGGAAGGGGTAGTCGACAGCACAGAAAAGGGTTTCAACACCACAGAAAACGTATCAGTCGACACTGTAAATGAGGGACGCTATCATCACGAAAGGTTCATGGACACTTCAAAAATGATGGCTATATGGAAAACAGAGCTGGATAAACCTGACATGGAGAGAGAGAGAGAGAGAGAGAGAGAGAGAGAGAGAGAGAGAGAGAGAGAGAGAGAGAGAGAGAGAGAGAGAGAGAGATGAGTACTTACAACGAGATTTTGCTAAAAAACGGGACTAGCACGTAACATTCACCGGAAAATATAGTTACGAAAAAAGAGTCGTGTGAACTTCCCGCTGTTAACAGCCATGTATGAAATGGAGAAATTATGTGTGTGTATTGACGAAAAACTAGCAGCCCATGTGTGGATGAGGCAAAAAGAGAGCACTATTACCTGGGCCAAAAGAGTGGGCGAAAGAGAGAGAGTGGAGAAGGCAGAAACTCGGCCGATTTACAATTCTACTCCACTAAATAAAGGCTTCACGAAATCTAAGGATAGAGCAAAATATCACAATGATTGCACAAAGTAAGGGTCCCACAACATAAGAGTCGCACAACGCAAGGTTCGCACCACAAGTGATAAAGTTATGAAGGTTTACAACACAAAAAAAATTTAAGGAGTTGGCTAATAGTGGAGGAAGTTCACGAAATGGGGCCCACGATTGTAGAACTCCCTGACCATTCCGTACTCATAAGTAATTACAAAGCTCACACAGCACAAGGGCACCATAACGCAAAGGCAGCTCCACACAAGGATAACACAATACAAGGGCACCACAGTAGAAGGATAGCACAACATAGTCGAAGGGAAAATAAGAGGCTAGAGGTACAGGCAGGAATAAGGGGTAAATTTCCCAGCTGGGTTCAGGATTGCCTATGCTATAGGGAAAAGCAGGGCCGAATACAAGTGCAGTGCCGCAGGGTTCGGTCTTTGGACCGCTGCTGTTCTCAGTGCGCGTAAATGAGTTGCTAGAAGGACAAGTCTCGTACTTCAACATGTTTGCGGATGATGTCTAGGCTATGAGGAAAATAAAGGATGAAATCGAATGCATCAGCTTACGGCGGGATACGGACAAACTCCAAAGATTCAAACTCCAGGAGATTCATTCCAGATAAGTGTAGGATAATGAGGATCGGATACAGCGTTAAAATGGTTGAACTACACAGGTACAACAACAGGACGGCGTTTTACGCGTTTTGACGACGCGACCTCCAACACCGCTACCACCTACAATGTGTCGACAGGGTCATCTGCCATCCAGTCACTTTAGCTGGAATTCTAAAAACTTTCTCCTGCTAGACCTCTTCCCTAGGCTTCAAGCTCTTTTGAATAATGCGATTACTTTTTGATTATGAATACGTACGCAGATAGCTCAAAAAGCCTTTGTGTATGGACTCCAGAATTTCTTTAAGAGAGAGGATGGGAATATTTTGATTCAATGTCTAGCAAATCCTTGAGAAGAGAGCAGACAGGATGTCAGATAAGAAAGCAAGAGAGGAAGGGAAGGAAGCATGAGAGAACCAGAACAACTTAGACGAGATCTTCCAAAGGCACATTCTTCGGTCCTCAAGGGATGATGCAGGTTCCCAATCTACGTTTCGTAGGTACCAATAGTCATACAAACACTGAATATACTTGCCAAAACAAACTAAGAATTCAGACGGGTGAAATCAGAGGAGTGAGAAGCCATGTTGATAAAGAAATATTACAAACATTTACGTTTCTATGTATATTTTTATTAGCATGAACACCGTTCCCACTTCCATGGGGTTCGTCACGAGTCTAACAAACTGAGTGAACGGATTTTGCAGAACTAGGGTCCCGGACCTCAACTCCGCAGGCTGACAAAACCGTAAGGACATTCGGTTCCCTTGCGAAAAACTGGCGACCCATTTCTGGTATCGAAAGTTAGTTGATCAGTAACGGCAGCCAGTATCTCCGTACATATATACTAGCAAGTCCGTCAACGCGTCATCCAGATGAAGTGCACGGGTATATGGTGTCCGGATAAAAAAAGTTCACCGGGACAAAATTCCTTTGCATTCTAAACAAAACGATAGAATCGTCCATTTTTTTTCATGATCTGGTTACGTTGCAAAAACGACTAAAATATGAGTAGCAGGATCGAGTTCTGTTTCAGGATGTTGGATCTTGTGCTGTGTTGTGGTTGAGGCGAGGACGCGACCACCGGAGGATTACACACTTTTTGACGGCAGTTTTATGATGCTACGCTGATGAATATGTTGATGGCGTGCCGCTTTTACACTGCCCTGAACGAGCGTGCTTTATGGAACAACATATGTCGCCCCTTATCGCCCAGCTTCGCATATCAGCGCGGGATGTTCGCCTGTTTATTGTACTTGGAGTAAAGCGACAGTATTTCGTGGTGCTGTGTGGCGGTGGCCACAGCCTCATGTGTGTGTGTGTGTGTCTGTGTGTGTGTGTGTGTGTGTGTGTGTGGCGTGGCGGTGGCTGCAGTATGGTGTAGTGTGGTGCTCTGGTGGCTGTACTGAGTGACTGTGGCTGCAGTGTGGTGTGCTGGTGGCTGTTCTATGGCGTGTGAACAAAGCATTTTTGTTGCAATACGATTTGGTAGTAGGGAAAGCTCGCTGTAGTAGTATGGTGAGTCTATTATGTGCACTGGTGGCAGCAGTATGATCTGGCTAAGCCACATACTAAAGCTTCAAATGCACTGCGATTTTTCAAGTGCTGATGTCTACAGTGTAATGTGCTGGAGGGTACAGTGATGTGGTGTGCTGGTAGCTGAAATGTGTTGGTGAGTGTGCTCGTGGAATGTGCTCGTAGGTATGATGTGATGTGATTATGTGGCGAGAACTGGTAGGAGTACTGGTTGGCATACAATGTCGTTCCGTGGTGTGTTAGTGGATGAACTGCTGTATCACTGTGGTTCCCTGGTGGCTGCACCTGAATGCGGTAGCTTGGTGGACTGATGGCTACAGTCTGGTATGGTATGGTTATTTAGTCTGCTGGTCGCAGTTATGATCTATGATTGCGTGTTGTGCTAGTAGCCGAAATATTACGTGGTTGAGCTTGGTGTCTTCATGGTTACTGTAGTTTAAGTATATCGTGTGGTGGCAGCTCTATTGTAGCGTTATTGTGTGGTTTGATGATACCATGTTGGTAGCTTCAATGAGGCGAACCTGTATGGTGCTATGGTAGCTGCAACTTGTTGTGACTGGGCGATGTGGTTACTGTGTGGTATAACTGTGTAGTGTGACAATGGATGCAGTGTGTTGTGGTTGTGTGGTGCGCTGCTGGCTTTAGTATGATGTGGTAACGTCCCGTGCTAATGACTGTTATGTGGTGTGACTGCTTGTTGTTATGCGACTGTATTGTGTGCGATGACTGCTTCTAATCTTGTATGATAATGTGGTGTGGTATAGTTACTTGGCAAGGAGTGCTTTTCTGGTGTAATGCGGTTGTGTGATATGGTATGTTGTGGTGTGGTGTGGTGGGCGTACGACGTAATTTCAGTGGTGTTGTTTGGATGTCAGATATGATGTACTGGGGCAGAGAAGTATGTGTTGTGGTTTGCTTAAGTAATGACGTGAGCTTTTTGATGCGCGAATGGTGGCGATATGTATATATTTGATGTGGTTTTGAAATCTGGGGCTGTTTGATACAGCGTGGTCAATAGTGTGCCTAAGTGTGCGCGCGCGGATGTGAGTGTGTGTGTATGTGTGTGTGTGTGTGTGTCATTACAATATGTGATTAATTAGTCTCTTAAACTTTATATATGTAGCAAGTCTTTACTCCATACATGTACATACACACAGGCAAACCCTAACCTAAGCCAGTTGCCCATCTATCGACCAGCCTCGAAAGGAGGATGAACACCTGGGTTGAGCAGATTGTCGGGCACAAGATTCGAACACACAAGGGCCCAACCCCTGGTGGGCTTGTGGTGACTCATGGCTAGTAACAGTAACTACTACACTACGGAGTGTGTGTGTGCGTGTGTGTGTGGGGAGAGAGAGAGAGAGAGAGAGAGAGAGAGAGAGAGAGAGAGAGAGAGAGAGAGAGAGAGAGAGTACAAAAATCAGAAAAACATACAGAAAAAAAACAAACAGACTCAGACGAAGACAGACAGAGAACCAGAAGAGAAAAAAGTAGACAAGGATAGACCAGTTATGTGATTAAACTAATGTGAAAGAAAGAGAGAGGATGTAACCCTAACTACCGACATTAAAAGAACAGAGAAAGCTAAACAAATCACAAAACACACCACTAGACACAAGGAGTGTACAGTATGTGTTTTACCTGCCAGTTTACCGAACCTTTGCGTTCTACAGTTTAACCCAGCTCCTTTAGTATACCTTAAAGTTCTAAGTGAAATTTATGATTTCGCATAATCGTATCTAACTCATTCTTTCCATCCACATCTTGAGTCATCTATGTTATAACGGCAACATCTGCCTGTATTACTACCTTTGCGGTTTCGAGAAAACATAAATCCATTGCCTACTTCTGCAACCAC
Organism: Panulirus ornatus; assembly: GCF_036320965.1. Lineage (NCBI taxonomy): Eukaryota > Metazoa > Arthropoda > Malacostraca > Decapoda > Palinuridae > Panulirus > Panulirus ornatus. Next base: position 39,455,437 of record NC_092241.1, on the reverse strand, counting down.
ATTTGCCAGCTTAGTGTACCTACCTTGTCATTACAGTGTTACCACCAGCCACGACACCTTCCTCATGACTAAGTGTTGCCACATTCAGCGGACCTCCACACTCTCATAAGCCAACTACCAAGTAAACATTACGTCCTGTTTGCCAAATGATGGGAACCGCCACATAAAAGCAAAAAAGAACTAATGATCCCTTAATTCTCCTAAATTTTAATCTGGTGACAAGTCATGCCATATCAGAACCTTCAAATAAACGCTTCATCTCAGCCATTGTACGGAAGTTTTCTACCACACTGATTAACACCGTAAAACCTCTCCCTAAAGAGCCTACAGGTATGCGTCACTACTGTGTATCAGTTATCCGTTTCCCTCAGCTACCAGCTTCTTCAAGGATCACTCTGTACTAGATTAAAAAATTGTGTCGATAAATACAAAGTTCCACATTACAGCTACTGTGTGAACCAGAATACCAGGAATGTGTTTGAGAAGCGACAGTGGTCCGACCACGTTCGCTCCATTCATAACCTTTATTCAGTCCACACAAGAATGAGGAAGAGGTCTCACTAACCAGGAATGGCGTGACAGTGCCTCTGAGACTGTACATTGTTATGGAAGACGAGGAAGGTATATGAATTAGCTTTTTTATCTATGAATACCACACACCAACCTGGCTCACCCCCACACGCGCGAACTCCGCTTTCCTTACTTGTGAAAGTATGAGAATGATAAAAATCGCATTTCTCCACTTGCCTCGAACAGACTGTTTGGAATGACCTCTCAAGTACTCATTTATTCCTAGGTTAACGACCTCCTCTGTCCTAAAGGCGAGGATGTCTCGGGTTCTGCTCATCCCTCACAGTTTTACAGACTACGATATTCCATCATACTTTTGCCAAGCGAGAGACATGGAATTGTACCCATGGGGTGAGAGTGGCATTCCTTTTGTGTTACTTCGTTTATAAAGCTCTCGTCACAGACTGGTCTCAGGATTCTGAGTGCTCCATCGTTCTGTTATAACATAGCTAGACACAAGCAGTCCATAGGTAAGGGAAAGAGGACAATTTTTTTGTTGTTCATTCTGACAAATACATAGATAGCAATGAAACGAGAGGATTTCATTCTCAATATCTCGACAGTTTCGTCAATGTTTCAGGAGAATATCATCCTAAGGAAGACAAATGTTGAAAATCAAATCTATGATAATGAAATGATATACAAATTTCGATTTCGGAGGGTTTTCTTTCCATGAAAATACCATGTTCTCAAAACTTATATACCAGGGAATCACTAAGAAAAAAAGAAAAACATTTTCTAGCTGACTGGTCCCAGTCCTCTTGAGGCTTAATATGTTAAATCCTTTACTTCCAACCACCATTAACATCCATGCTCTCCAGCCATTAGCGTTGCAATTCCCTCCAACCCTCTGAACCAATCCTTATCTGCCAGGCTTACTCGCACAACCAGGGGCACACATCCACGGAATTATTTCCCAAGGACTTCCTCCACCTCCGTACTGAACATGATCGCTGTGCTCATACCAGATAAGAAAAAAAAGCTACCAATTATCACCACAGCAGGCAGAGAAGTACTAGAGTTCTTCGTGGGCCATATATGAATAGTGAGAGCGTATGTGGTCACAGAACTATCATTAAAGCCTTAAAGCAGGTCTTACTGGCCCTGAAAGTTGATATGTCTAATGCCCAACATATTAACCAACCAAATGACTCTTTCCAAATGTTGGTGCTGACAGCATCATTAGACCTGTCATATCCTCTTCAGCTAACAGTGTCAACACCTGCAAACAATCCTCACCCTTTTCTAATCGCCAGTGTTACCGTCACCAACAAATCGTATCACAGTTTCCAGCCAACAGTATTACCATGACCAGTAAACCACCTCCCTCGCCTCCCGTTTAGTTAACAGCGTTACCAACACCGACAAAAAACCCCAACACCCTCTTCTGCCACCCTGTGTAATATGAAAAGTCAGTTACGTCATCATTTTCATGGATCATACGAGGATGTACCTCATGAAGATTGTATCGTCCGCAGCCCCTCACATACCCGGGTTTATGCCCTTGTTAGTCTCGTGTTTATATTTTGTTTATTTCTTGCCTGGCACGCCCTCTGTTCAGCTTCTTTATATCTATCTTAATTGGGATTTCAATATATTTCGTACCCTTTTTTTTAACATCCCGATAGTTGATTTTTCATATATATTCAGACTCTTGTTTGCCTCCTGTTTATATCCTTCTCGATTCTTGTTTAACTCTTATCATTAACGGTATAGCGCTTATTCGTTTATTGTTTACGTGTTTTCTTATCTTAATCTCTTATTTTCACTTCTTTCTTGCAAGTCTCCAAGTTACTATTTGTACCTTCATGATAAGTCTGGTTGATAGTTTCTTTTTTTTCGTAACCAGGTTCACGTTACTATTATACTCATTATGTCTCTCCTGTTCTCTTGTGCCTTTTGTTTGTCCTTGGAAGATTATTTCCGTCGCTGTTGAGGTCGGACCCAACGAACCACTTATCAGTTAAGGAGTCATCGCTGGTATGCTGCGTCAGCCAGTTAATTCCCAACAGTCGTGCGTACATACTTGATGCTACAGAAATTCAGCTGCGTTCTACAATCAGCAGTCATAACGCCACACAGGGAATACCAAAGTCTTCAGTATACAAACCTGTACCCTCTCTTTAGCCATCACTGACGTCGAAAAGTCCAAATGATTCTCCTGTCTCTTTCCATCACATCGAGAGCCAGAGCCAGGTATCCGCTTGCCTGTCTCGTGTCCTTCTCAGGTGGTCTGATCACCTTTCGTCCGTGCTGACTATATCATGAAACAGATTTCCAGGAGGGCACAACTATCAGACACTTCCATATCTCAGCCATGAGAACTGACTGGGGAGCAGCGTACACTGTCTCTAAATCTTAACCTTTGTCAAAACATGAGACTAGTAGTCCCAGAGGCTTCACCATCGCGTTCAGTCCCTCAACCAAATCTTTACCGACTCTTCTAAAAACAACAGCATCATTACAAAAGTCCGTGACATGACCTGTAGAATACTAACTCTCATTATCGCCTGAGTTGTTTAGTTTTATCCAATGCTCTGGTCCAGAGACTGCACAACCCTCCCTCCAAACGTACCTGGCAGGAAATCAGATATGTAATCATTTCATCACGTGATACAGTTTTTGATAATGAACTAATTAGGCGGATATCAGGACAGCAAATTACACTAGGATCTCATGGAGTCGTAGAGTCTCTCAGTCTTACGTTTGTTAGAACTCAAATTCTTCTTTAGTGTACCTTACATGGACACCAGCGATAAGACTCTACCATCGCAAGCACGAACGAATGGGAAAAAAAGTGATGAAGGTTGTTTGCATGTGCTTGGGAAACGCCAGCGATACGAACCGACGAGGATGGTGGTCGAGGACATGCGTAACTGTCGCTTACGATGCTGGATAACGGAATAAATCATCATAAAATCGACTGCTTGAGATCAAACAATTTAATCATAGCGAGTTCATGTAAGGGTGTGGGCTCACTTGCTCGAAACACAGGGTTTGGAACATGTTCACGACTTTGACATGAAGCTGGTCACACACATGCTCGAAGCACTAGCGTCACGAACATGTTAGTAACTGTCGGATTCATGTTGGTAGCAATGGCATGGACGAGGCTTCGAGCAGCCGACATAAATGCAACATCCACACTAGTCTACAAATGAATCTGTCCGTAATTAGCAGGATATAACTGGCTGATTCGTGTGTGTAGTTGAACAGGAAATGCATGCTATGAAGCCAATGCAGCTTTTTCAAGTTTATGTTGTGTTGGAACCCGATAAGACCATATACCGGTACAACACCATATAATGGCATGATATGCATATAGGACCAGACGTGTTATTCAGCTTGTATAGTCACTCCCACTAATTCCGCTACACACTTGGCGCATACGTAATGAACATATGGCTGATAACTATGAACATTTACATAACATTTATCGCCACTGCACGATGTCTTTAATATTAACATAATTCATCGCCATGGGTGTGGTGGAATATGTAAGTGTGCCTAGACGTTCACTTACATTGGCCTTACCTTGAAATAATCACCGAGGGCAACAACAAGTACAGGTCATACATCTGGCGTTGTTTCACTGTTTGGGTAATTTTGAACAGGTAGATGAGACTGCGGTACGAACTTTCCGTAACCAGGTATCAGAGAGGCAGCGTCAGGCGGCCTTCAGTCCATATTGAGTTTTCACCTTCCACATGTCAGGTCTAATTTTGTTTAGTATCCAGAGTCGGACTTTGACGTCCTAAAGAAATTCTACAATGATGCACTGTGTCCTCCAGTTGTATAGGCAACAGTCCATCATTATCTTGTATCAAAGCACTGATGAGATTGAACCCTTCACCATAGGGTTTGAGTCTAGGCGAATGACGAGCCCAAAATCGGTGGCAACGGATAATCTGTTCACATAATACTACCGCTGCGCCTGCAGCAAGTAACGCGTCCTTCTCGTCACCATGGTGCTGGCTACTATCTCGGACAAGTGTAGATTATATTCATGTTCCACCTCTATTTCCAAGGTGTTGATGATGCCTCTGCCTCAAACAATGCTTTCTTGAGACGTTGTTCCGATCATGTCTGCGTCATGCTGCTAACAAGCGTGTGACGTGTTCCTATCATGTCTCTAGCAGTGTTTCGGACAATGATTTTGGCAAGTGTGGATGTATCCTCAGGTGAAGACTCGTCGTCCAGTGGTTTTTTTAGAATACAAATGTAACGAAATATTTCATACCAACGTGAAAAAAGGGAAAATTAGATCAGGTGAGATATGATAAGGTTGCTTCTCCTTAGCAAGACAATTTCTAGAATTATAATCTTATATACCCCAGCGCCAGAGGCAGACATCAGTCGACAGTTCTTGGGCTTTGTGTTTCCCTTCACTGGCTAAGCAACAAGTCTCGCTGGTAATCCCTGCTGCTGTTGCTGCTGACTTTACCAATAAAAGACTGAAGAGAGTTATTTCTGGGTCCATCACCATGAACACTCTGTGGATGTAAATCCACACTGCTCAGCAGACAAAAACAAGAGAGACATATGGTTAAAATAAGATATACACGACAGCGATTGAGGAGAAAGTACCTTTCCAGGCAGCGTTATTACGTTGCAGTCTTGTATGTCTCACTGCCTTTTCCAGACGTAGCTGGCCAGACCCATTTCCCGTCCAGGAGGAACAGTACCCGTGTCTCACACGGCAGACACAACCCCTGTTGTTCTTAGATATAAACTTGGTATCATCAAACAGTTTTTCTTTTTCACCTGTGGTACGACTGGGGTTTAACGGGGGTACCCACACACGCCCATATTACACAGACCGCGCACCCAGACCCGTCCCTGCTAGCGGCATTAGGCTATGAGGAGCACATCATCATCATCATCTCAAAGAAAAACTAAAAATTTCCATTAATTAAGCCTCGGTCTTTCCATTACTGTGGCGCTGGTTTGTGTCTTTCCTGTATCCAACCGATTGTGTGACGGTTGCGTCCTCCGCTCCTCAATCCCCCGCGGCGTTTCGTCTGTAAGATATCTGGCAGCTCTGATGGAGAGCTGTGCCCCTGACGTTTTTACGATTGTGATAAGGTGGTGTAATAAGCGTTCAGCATAACAAAATGTAAACCCAAAGAAGTTATCATTGTATGTTTAGTGTTTGGAACATTATTACATTTTATTGTGTGTTATTCTGGCATTTTCTACGATTTCATCCTTTCACAAAGTACGCAAATATCATCATTAATGTGAAAAGGGGACGTTGTAGTATGTGTTAAGGTGTGGTAGTACGTGGTAGGGTGCGTGACAGATAAAATGCTGACAATCCATGATTTAGGAACAAAATTCCAAACTAGATTAACGCCAAGGAATTCCTTTACAGCTGCTGCTAAACTATAGTTGTCTTACAGAGGCGTCCTTTGGATCATCAGGCATTTCTCACCGTATATTGTATACTTATGAACGCAACTCTCATCTGAACGTCTCACAAGATGATGTTAATCTTCAGAAACCATCTCGAGATTCTTCTGACTTATGAGACGTTACAAATTCACTGCTAAGTCTGTCACCGTAAGCGAAGACCTCTACACACCACAGCAACCTACAGTCACAGAGAAAACTCCATCGTACATTCGTCGTACATTCAGCTTCACTAAAACACTAGAGGAAAGGATGAACCTAGTTCTTCAGTATGATGAATCCACTGATACAAAGACCTAGCAAATCTTAGTTTTCTAACGCTTCCTAAGTAACGATGAATGATAATCCTGGTACTGTAGGTGCTAAGATAATAAAGGTCTACATCTACAATGTTTTACAGTAATCCTCTCAACGGCAAGGGGTGGCAGGAAAGTTGCTAGGAAAAGCAAGGTCATCTCAAGAGGTGCGAGAGTCTACTACAAACTCTAACTTACTGACATGGTCACCTCCACAAAAGATATACGCCACAAAAAAAAAAAAAAAGATGGAGCTTAGAAAATCATTTCGGCGTAATTCTTATCGTCTGCTGTACATTTGGACTATTCTTAGAGTTATAAGAGATGGTGATGGACACAGCCATAAAGCAATCACGTCACAAACCGAGATTAAGTTTAACGCAGAAATCTTTTCACAGTTCCTACCTCCACTTGTGCGTTGCGTCCCATAGCCTGGCTGCCAGCCCGTCAGTCTGAAGTTAACACGGCTCCCTCGGTGTCAGAAGACAGTATCTCATCTGTGGAGAGATTGAAGATGTTACGGATGGCGAGTCTGATGACCAACAGGACATTATACCTTCTTACGACTGACTATCACAGCTCAAGAGTCATTAACCTGATGATGAGTCATTTACTAAGGGAGAAACTTCAGCTCTGAGACTGGGCATACCACATAAAAATAGTGTAATACATATATATATATATATATATATATATATATATATATATATATATATATATATATATATATATATATAGATAGATAGATAGATAGATAGATAGATAGATAGATAGATGATACAGAAATAAGAGAAGGGGAGAGTTTCCAGTCTCTCGCTCCCATCTCTTTAGTCACCTTCCACGACACTCAAGGAAAAAGGAGGTAGAATTCTTTCTTCCCTACCCCAGGGACTGCCGACAAATGTATTAAGAAAGGGGTGACTGTGTTGTTGATTGGTTAGTTAGGGTATTCAAAATATGTATAAATCATGGAGAGGTGCTTGATGACTGGCGAAACGCATGTATAGTCCCAATGTATATAGGCAAGGGGGATAAGGCAAGCGTTCAAACAACAAAGTTACAAGTTTGTTGAGCGTACTTGGTAAATTATACGGATGGGTAGCAAAAGAGACTGAAGGCATGTACAGAGCATCAAATCTGGGAGGGACGGTGTGGTTTCAGAAGTGGTAGATGATGCGTGGAACAGGTGTTTGCTTTAACAGTGTGTGTGAGAAAAACTTTGAGAAATGGATAGATTTGTATGTAGCATGTATGGATCCGGAGAAGACGTACGATAGGCTTGAGAGAGATGCTTTATGGAAAATTAAGAATATAAGGTGTGGGAGGAAAGCTGCTAGAAACAGCAAGAAGCTTTATCAAAGGTTAAGACATAGATACGAGTAGGAAGAGAGGAGAGTAAATGGTTGCAAGTGATGGTTGGTCTGCGGTAGTGGTGCGTGATGTCACCATGGTTATTTAATTTGTTTATAGATGGGGTGGTGAGGGAAGTAAACGCGAAAACTTTCGAGAGAGGGGCGAGCATGCGGTCTGTAGGGGATGAGAGGGCCTGGGAAGCGAGTCAATTATTGTTTGCTTATGATACAACACATTCAAGTGTGAAACTATAGAAGCTGGTCACTGAGTTTGGATGAGTGTGTGAAAGGAGAAAGTCGAGAGTAAATGTGAATAAAAGCAAGATTATTAGGTTTAGCAAGGTTGAGGGACAAGCTATCTGGGATGCAAGTTTGAATGGAGTAAAATTGGAGGAAGTCAAGTGTTTTAGATACCCGAGAATAGACATGACAGTGAATGGAACCATGGAATCGAAAGTGAGTGAGGAGGCGAAGGCTGTGGGAGCAATGAAGGATGTGGGGAAAGAGAAATCGTTATCTGGGAAGGCAAAAATGGATATGTTTGGAGGTAGAGAACTCCCATCATTATTACATGAATGCGAGGCATGAGCTATAGGTAAGACCGTGCGTAGGAGGGTGGATGTGCTAGAAATGAAATGTTTGGGGACGATATGGTAAGAGGTGGTTTGATCGAGTAAGTAACGAAAAGGCAAGAGAGCTGTGTCTTAATATAAAAAAAGAGTATGGTTGAGAGCATGGTCAGGGACATATGGAGAGAATATGAGTGATGAAAGATTGACAAAGAGGATATATGGGTCACAATCGGAGAGAACAAGGAAAATAAGGGGACAAAATTGGAGATGGTGGGATGGAGTGAAAAAAAGTTTGAGCGATCGGGACTTGAACAAGCGGGAGGTTGAAGGGCGTGAAAGGGATATAGTGGTGTGGAACTATGGGGTACACGGGGGTCGACGTGCTGTCAGTGGACTGAGCCAGGGCATGTGAAGCATCCGGAGTAAACAACGGAAAGGCCTGTGGGGCCCGGTTGTGGATGGCGAGCTCTGGTTTCGGTGCATTTTACATGACAGCAAGAGAATGGATGTGAGCTCATGTGACCTTTCTTCATCTGTCCCTAGCGTTTCCTCGCTAGCCCGGAAACTGCGATCAAGTATGACTAACTCTCTCTCTCTCTCTCTCTCTCTCTCTATATATATATATATATATATATATATATATATATATATATATATATATATATATATATATATATTCATTCATTTATTCTATTATACTTAGTTGCTGTCTTCCGTGTTAGCGAGGTAGCGCAAGGAAACAGACGAAAGAATGGCCCAACCCACCCACATACACATGTATAAACGCCCACATACGCACATATACATACCTATACATTTCAACGTATACATACATATACATACACAGACAAACATTTATACGCATGCACACATTCATACTAGCTGCCTCCATCCATTCCTGTCGACACCCAGTCACACGTGAAAAACAGCACCCCCTACCCCCCCCCCCCTAGCGCGCGATGTAGCGCTAGGAAAAGACAACAAAGGCCACATTCGTTCACACTCAGTCTCTAGCTGTCAAGTGTAATGCCCCGAAACCACAGCCCCCTTTCCTCTTTAGGCCCCACAAACCTTTCCATGGTTTACCCCAGACGCTTCACATGCCCTTGTTCAATCCATTGACAGCACGTCGACCCCGCTATACCACATCATTCCAATTCATTCTGTTCCTTGCTCGCCTTTCACCTTCCTGTATGTTCAAAATCTTTTTCACTCCATCTTTCCACCTCCAATTTGGTCTCCCACTTCTCCTCGTTCCCTGCACCTCTGACACATATGTCCTCTTTGTTAACCTTTCCTCACTCATTCCCTTCATGTGACCAAACCATTTCAATACACCCTCTTCTACTCTCTCAGCCAAACTCTTTTTATTACCACACATCTCTCTTACCCTTCCATTACTTACTTGATCAAACCACCTCACACCACATATTGTCCTCAAAAATTTCATTTCCAACAAATCCACCCTCCTCCACACAACCCTATTTACTGCCCATGCCTCGCAACCACATAACATTTTTGGAACCACTATTCCTTTAAATATACCCATTTTTGCTCCACGAGATAACGTTCTCGCCTTCCACACATTCTTCAATGCTCCCAGAACCTTCCCCCCCTCCCCCATCCTGTGACTCACTTCCACTTACATGGTTCCATCCGCTGCCAAATCCACTCCCAGATATCTAAAACACTTCACTTCTTTCAGCTTTTCTCCACTCAAACTTACCTCCCAATTGACTTGTCCCTCAACCTTACTGAACCTGAGTATCTTGCTCTTATACACATTTGCTCTCAGCTTTCTTCTTTCACACACTTTACCAAACTCAGTCACCAACTTCTGCAGTTTCTCACCCAAATCAGCAACCAGTGCTGTATCATCAGCGAACAACAACTAACCCACTTCCCAAGCCCTCTTATCCACAACAGACTGCATACTCGCCCCTCTCTCCAAAATTTTTGCATTCACCTCCCTGAAAACCCCATCTATAAACAAATTGAAGTACCATAGAGACATCACGCACCCCTGCCGCAAACCGACATTCACTGGGATTCAATCACTTTCCTCTCTTTCCACTCGTACACATGCCCTACATCCTTGATAAAACTTTTCACTTCTTCAGCAACTTACCTCCCACATCATATACTCTTAATACCTTCCATAGAGCATTTCTATCAACTCTATCATAAGCCTTCTCCAGATCCATAAATGCTATATACAAATCCATTTGCTTTTCTAAGTATTTCTCACATACATTCTTCAAAGCAAACACCTGATCCACACATCCTCCTCCACTTCTGAAACCACACTGCTCTTCCCCAATCTGATGCTCCATACATGCTTTTACTTTCTCAGTCAACACCCTCCCATATTTTTTCCCAGGAATACTCAACAAACTTATGCCTCTGTAATTTGAACACGCCTTTATCCCCTTTGCCTTTGTACAAAGGCACTATACGTGCATTCCGCCAATCCTCAGGAACTTCATCATGAACCATATATACATTGAATATCCTTACCAACCAATCAACAACACACTCACCCCCTTTTTTAATAAACTCCACTGCAGTACCATCCAAACCCACCGCATTGCAGGCTTTCATCGAATAGCTTTCACTGCCTCCTCTCTGTTTACCAAACCATTTTCCCTGACCCTCTCACTTCGCACTCCACCTCGACCAAAACACCCCTCATCTGCCACTCTATCGTCTAACACATTCAACAAACCTTCAAAATACTCACTCCATCTTCTCACTTCACCATTACTTGTTATTACCTCTCCGTTTGCCCCCTTCACCGATGTTCCTGTTTGTTCTCTTGTTTTATGCACTTTATTTACCTCCTTCCAAAACATCTTTTTATTCTCCTCAAAAATGAATGATACTCTCTCACCCCAACTCTCATTTGCCCTCTTTTTCACCTCTTTCACCTTTCTCTTGACCTCCTGCATCTTTCTTTTATACATCTCCAAGTCATATTTCCCTGCAAAAATCGTCCAAACTCCTCTGTCTTCTCTTTCACTAACCATCTTACTTCTACCATCTTACTTACTACCCTTTCTTATCTGCCCACCTCCCACCTTTCTCATGCCACAAGCATCTTTTGCGCAAGCAATCACTGCTTCCCTAGATATATCCCATTCCTTTCCCACTCCCCTTACGTCATTTCCTCTCATCTTCTTCCATTCCGCACTCAATCTCTCCTGGTACTTACTCATACAGGTCTCCTTTCCAAGCTCACTTACTCTCACCAATCTCTTCACCCCAACATTCTCTCTTCTTTTTTGAAAACCTCTACAGATCTTCACCTTCACCTCCACAAGATAATGATCAGACATCCCTCCAGTTGCCCCTCTCAGCACATTAACATCCAAAAGTCTCTCTTTCACGCGCCTATCAATTAACGTAATCCAATAACGCTCTCTGGCAATCTCTCCTACTTACATACGTATACTTAGGTATATCTCTCCTTTTAAACCAGGTATTCCCAATCACCAATCCTTTTTCAGCACACAGATCTACAAGCTCTTCACCATTTCCATTTACAACACTGAACACCCCATGTACACCAATTGCACCCTCAACAGCCACATTATATATATTCCTACGAGTCCACGGGCAAATATATATATATATATATATATATATATATATATATATATATATATATATATATATATATATACCCTTATCCCTGGGGATAGGGGAGAAAGAATACTTCCCATGTATTCCCTGCGTGTCGTAGAAGGCGACTAAAAGGGAAGAGAGACGGGTGCTGGAAATCATCCCCTCTCGTTTTTAGTTTTCCTAAAGAAGGAACAGAGGAGGGGGCCAAGTGAGGATATTCCCTCAAAGGCTCAGTCCTCTGTTCTTAACGCGGGAAATGGCGAATAGTATGAAAAACGAAAAAAGAAAAAAAGAAAAAAAAAAAGAAATTATATATATATATATATATATATATATATATATATATATATATATATATATATATATATATATATATATATATATATCATTTATTCATTTTGCTTTGTCGCTGTCTCCCGCGTTTGCGAGGTAGCGCAAGGAAACAGACGAAAGAAATGGCCCAACCCACCCCCATACACAATGTACATACATGCACGTCCACACACGCAAATATACATACCTATACAACTCAATGTACACATATATATACACACACAGACACATACATATATACCCATGCACACAATTCACACTGTCTGCCCCCATTCACTCCCATCGCCACCTCGCCACACATGGAATACCATCCCCCTCCCCCCTCATGTGTGCGAGGTAGCACCAGGAAAAGACAACAAAGGCCCCATTCGTTCACATTCAGTCTCTAGCTGTCATGCAATAATGCCCGAAACCACAGCTCCCTTTCCACATCCAGGCCCCACACAACTTTCCATGGTTTACCCCAGACGCTTCACATGCCCTGATTCAATCCACTGACAGCACGTCAACCCCGGTATACCACATCGATCCAATTCACTCTATTCCTTGCCCTCCTTTCACCCTCCTGCATGTTCAGGCCCCGATCATACAAAATCTTTTTCACTCCATCTTTCCACCTCCAATCTGGTCTCCCACTTCTCCTCGTTCCCTCCACCTCCGACACATATATCCTCTTGGTCAATCTTTCCTCACTCATTCTCTCCATGTGACCAAACCATTTCAAAACAGCCTCTTCTGCTCTCTCAACCACGCTCTTTTTATTTCCACACATCTTTCTCACCCTTACATTACTTACTCGATCAAACCACCTCACACCACACATTGTCCTCAAACATCTCATTTCCAGCACATCCACCCTCCTGCGCACAACTCTATCCATAGCCCACGCCTCGCAACCGTACAACATTGTTGGAACCACTATTCCTTCAAACATATCCATTTTTGCTTTCCGAGATAATGTTCTCGACTTCCTCACATTCTTCAAGGCTCCCAGGATTTTCGCCCCCTCCCCCACCATGTGATTCACTTCCGCTTCCATATATACATATATATATATATATATATATATATATATATATATATATATATATATATATATATATATACCCTAGCCTGAACCAGGTAGCCATTTTACCAACTAACCCCTAAGGGTGGATGAACAGCCGAGTTGTCTTTGGACAGACTGCCAAACCAGGAATCGACCCTATGTGCTCGCCCTGGGCGGCCCTTGAATGAGTCACGATCAGTAATGCTAAACGTTACACCACTGTCATTCACTAACACTCGCAGTAGTTAAGATGGTACAGTTCTAGTGACAGTGTACAGGAGCTCGGACGAGCCGATCAGGTTGAAACGTTGACCTGCGACTAGGGGACGAAGAAATACTTCATAGCATGAGGTGACGGTGGCGAGGATGATGCAAATTCCATTATACAATGAGATCTTACCGTAGACAGGTTGCAATGTAATCAGTTCCTACTCGTAGTTGCGTAAACTTGACAGAATATAGATAGCAAGACCAGTTTCTGCTGGCGTGAGTCATGCAGGTACAGCAAATCCCTTGTAAGGCTGCGGTTGGAGGTTATCATAAGCCTGGAAAGGAGATAAGAGCAGCCAGCGAAATCCTCATAACTAGTCTTGTGTAGATCGGCCATAACGAGAAGTAGTGAGGATGCTCTGATGGCTCTACTAGGATGGCAGCCACGGGCCAGAGTGTGGCCATAACTCCAGCATCCGCTGTTTATCATCGTGTGGCCGTGGGAGAACGGCAGGCCATCTGTCAGTATCAGAGGCGCGCGGCCTCCAGCCCGCCACAACTGCTGCTCCACGCGTCATGCTGCGTCTTCCGCTCCCTTGCTCCTGCAGTGCTGGTTGCGCTGGCATGTTCGCCTCTGGCGATTCTCTTCAAGCATTAAGGCATAACTTCAAAATTTGTACAAGTCATGTATTATCCAGAAGCCTTAAGTTTACAAAGATAGGAGCTTTATACTTACATTTCTCTTTTCATCAAACTTCACGAGATCTAAGTACTGGAACAAGAAGTGCATCTATCTGGTTACTTTATCAGTTCCTACATGTCATACTTTCTAGCTACATTTGTCCACTCTAATTCTTGTATCGATTTCTGTATTTTGCTTGTAGTTACACCGTACCTGCACAAGATTCTTATTCCTCTCGTTCAGTTCCATATTCATTTCAGGCAATATATTTCCTCCAAGTTTGTGATCCTTCGCCGCCGCCACCACCTCCACCACTACCACCAGGAATCAAATGTAAAGTTGCCTCTGGTCGCCCGCCTCTTCCTCTGCACCACTGGATTCTTTGAGGAGGACGCCAGAGCTACGGGATTTAGGAGACCCAACATATTGGTTCGACTGGACGTCCACTAAAGCTCCAGCCCGGAGCCTCCTAGGTAACCCAGCTGTTCCAGCGCATCAGGCTGATTGAAGAATCCTAGAAACTCAGAGAACCGTCACCTCATCCTGCTTGAATTTCCTGAAATTCAAAGCTAAAAGTGTTTAGCTTAGAACCCTACTTAGGGGCACTGAAACCCCTACACCAATATGGTATTTCTGCACTGTGTAGAACCCGGAGGTTTTCTAGGTTTAGCGTGACACGCTGACAGTATTACTGAAAAATTTATAGACCTCTGTGGTGTAGTACAGACAACACCAGATGTTCATGCTCTCCTAGGGGTTGGTCGATAAGACGGGTACCTGAAACAAGCTATATATATATATATATATATATATATATATATATATATATATATTTTTTTTTTTTTTTTTTATACTTTGTCGCTGTCTCCCGCGTTTGCGAGGTAGCACAAGGAAACAGACGAAAGAAATGGCCCAACCCCCCCCCATACACATGCACATACACACGTCCACACACGCAAATATACATACCTACACAGCTTTCCATGGTTTACCCCGGACGCTTCACATGCCTTGATTCAATCCACTGACAGCACGTCAACCCCTGTATACCACATCGCTCCACTTCACTCTATTCCTTGCCCTCCTTTCACCCTCCTGCATGTTCAGGCCCCGATCACACAAAATCCTTTTCACTCCATCTTTCCACCTCCAATTTGGTCTCCCTCTTCTCCTCGTTCCCTCCACCTCCGACACATATATCCTCTTGGTCAATCTTTCCTCAACTCATTCTCTCCATGTGCCCAAACCATTTCAAAACACCCTCTTCTGCTCTCTCAACCACGCTCTTTTTATTTCCACACATCTCTCTTACCCTTACGTTACTTACTCGATCAAACCACCTCACACCACACATTGTCCTCAAACATCTCATTTCCAGCACATCCATCCTCCTGCGCACAACTCTATCCATAGCCCACGCCTCGCAACCATACAACATTGTTGGAACCACTATTCCTTCAAACATACCCATTTTTGCTTTCCGGGATAATGTTCTCGACTTCCACACATTTTTCAAGGCTCCCAAAATTTTCGCCCCCTCCCCCACCCTATGATCCACTTCCGCTTCCATGGTTCCATCCGCTGACAGATCCACTCCCAGATATCTAAAACACTTCACTTCCTCCAGTTTTTCACCATTCAAACTCACCTCCCAATTGACTTGACCCTCAACCCTACTGTACCTAATAACCTTGCTCTTATTCACATTTACTCTTAACTTTCTTCTTCCACACACTTTACCAAACTCCGTCACCAGCTTCTGCAGTTTCTCACATGAATCAGCCACCAGCGCTGTATCATCAGCGAACAACAACTGACTCACTTCCCAAGCTCTTTCATCCCCAACAGACTTCATACTTGCCCCTCTTTCCAAAACTCTTGCATTCACCTCCCTAACAACCCCATCCATAAACAAATTAAACAACCATGGAGACATCACACACCCCTGCCGCAAACCTACATTCACTGAGAACCAATCACTTTCCTCTCTTCCTACACGTACACATGCCTTACATCCTCGATAAAAACTTTTCACTGCTTCTAACAACTTGCCTCCCACACCATATATTCTTAATACCTTCCACAGAGCATCTCTCTCTATATATATATATATATATATATATATATATATATTTACTTTGCTTTGGCGCTGTCTCCCGCGTTAGCGAGGTAGCGCAAGGAAACAGACGAAAGAATGGCCCAACCCACCCACATACACATGTATATACATACACGTCCACACACGCAAATATACATACCTACACATCTCAACGTATACATATATATACACACACAGACATATACATATATACACATGTACATAATTCATACTGTCTGCCTTTATTTATTCATTCCCATCGCCACACATGAAATAAGAACCCCCTCCCCCCTCATGTGTGCGAGGTAGCGCTAGGAAAAGACAACAAAGGCCACATTCGTTCACACTCAGTCTCTCGCTGTCATGTAATGATGCACCGAAACCACAGCTCCCTTTCCACATCCAGGCCCCACAGAACTTTCCATGGTTTACCTCAGACGCTTCACATGCCCTGGTTCAATCCATTGACAGCACGTCGTCCCCGGTATACCACATCGTTCCAATTCACTCTATTCCTTGCACGCCTTTCACCCTCCTGCATGTTCAGGCCCGGATCACTCAAAATCTTTTTCACTATATATATATATATATATATATATATATATATATATATATATATATATATATATACATATATTTTTTTTTTTCGCTGTCTCCCGCGTTTGCGAGGTAGCGCAAGGAAACAGACGAAAGAAATGGCCCAACCCACCCCCATACACATGTATATACATACGTCCACACACGCAATGATACATACCTACACAGCTTTCCATGGTTTACCCCAGACGCTTCACATGCCCTGATTCAATCCACTGACAGCACGTCAACCCCGGTATACCACATCGCTCCAATTCACTCTATTCCTTGCCCTCCTTTCACCCTCCTGCATGTTCAGGCCCCGATCATACAAAATCTTTTTCACTCCATCTTTCCACCTCCAATTTGGTCTCCCTCTTCTCCTCGTTCCCTCCACCTCCGACACATATATCCTCTTGGTCAATCTTTCCTCACTCATTCTCTCCATGTGCCCAAACCATTTCAAAACACCCTCTTCTGCTCTCTCAACCACGCTCTTTTTATTTCCACGTATCTCTCTTACCCTTACGTTACTTACTCGATCAAACCACCTCACACCACACATTGTCCTCAAACATCTCATTTCCAGCACATCCATCCTCCTGCGCACCACTCTATCCATAGCCCACGCCTCGCAACCATACAACATAGTTGGAACCACTATTCCTTCAAACATACCCATTTTTGCTTTCCGAGATAATGTTCTCGACTTCCACACATTCTTCAAGGCTCCCAGAATTTTCGCCCCCTCCCCCATCCTATGATCCACTTCCGCTTCCATGGTTCCATCCGCTGCCAGATCCACTCCCAGATATCTATCTATATATATATATATATATATATATATATATATATATATATATATATATATATATATATATATATATATATATTGGAAAGGATCACTTCTTTCTTTTTTTTTTTTGCACGTGATAAAGTATATTCTTAAGAGTCCACGGGGAAAATGAAACACGGTAAGTTCCCAAGTGCACTTTCGTGTAATAACCACATCATCAGTCTAGACACAAGAGAGAAATATAACAGTCAGTTGATATACAACGAAGAGATGTAGCATTTATGAGATGTTCTTGATTTGGGCTTCAGTTGCCCATACAGTCTCAGTTAACATAAAAAGACAGACAATTCCACACAAAACAGTCACATGACTACAAAATGTCGACATTCACAACTCCTTAAGTATAGACATTTATGTCTTGACATCCAGATCACCATACCGGCTGCATAGTACAGCTCGGTGGATAGACTCTAGACCCTAAACGCGATTGTTTTGTTCAACCTCCTAGCTAATGCAATGTACTTGATATACTATACAAGTTAAGATCCCTGATAGACTCAAAAGTTCTTCATTATCAGAACGGGGAAAAAATGGTAAAATTTCTTACGCTCACTTTCTAACGATTCTGTTTCCCCTGTTTCGTTAACGCCGGCGAGATGCTGGAAACTGAGCGATGATCATCTTGGTCGCCGACCACCTCATTGTTAACAGTCCGGGAGGCAGTATAGTGGGAGGCAAGATAAACCTCGAGTGTACTCTGGTTAAGACATAAGAAATGTCTTGGATAATGAAGATGGATGAGCTGCAGTAGTGGAGAGGGAGGCGTAGTTTATGGGAATAACGTGGGACGATGAGGATATCAACAGATTCCTTCGTGTCTTCAATGTACATTTGCTCTACCAATAATTGTTTTCCTCTCTCTCTCTCTCTCTCTCTCTCTCTCTCTCTCTCTCTCTCTCTCTCTCTCTCTCTCTCATTTTCCTCGTCTTATCTCTCCATTTTCTTCAAAATATACTCAAAACAAGAGATCTGTCTTTTGCCCAAAAAGAAGAGAGTGTGTAGGAGCAGCGGCCTCAGTGAACAAAGTATCCCAGGAGGGTGGTGGACGGGGTAGGGTCTAGGCGGTGGGGGTGTGGTGGTTCAAAGCCGTGTCGTAGATTGGCGAGTGAAAGATAAAATGCATGACTAAACAGGAAGGAAGTCCATTCCAGAAATTAACTGCCAAATAACTTTGGAAACTCTTTGGAAGAAGTCTTGAATGGCTGAATCACTTTAGGAAATTAATGCTGTATCGCCTGGGGGTTTTGGGTACATTAGATTCTGGTTCTGAAGCCCAGGGTCGGTTTGATGATGGAACACAAAGTGAAGAGCTTATGAGTGTGATTCAGAGGGGCTTTCATCTGCGGACCACCATGAGAGACACGCTTTTGTTATAAAACTTCGGTGGGTGGTGATAGTATAGCTGCAGATCCCACAAGTTTATAGATCCGTGTCTTCGTCTCAGAGCTTTGTTTGAGCCACTCGAGTAATCTGGATTCTTCAAAGTTCAAAGAGGACGTGTTTGAATAGTATCTCCGTTATGTGATGTTTCGGTAAAATGCAAACAAATGAAACGCGCCACAGTTACCGGGCAGGCCGCCGTGGTGTCGCGGAGGGGAGAGAGAGTTCATGACGTGAGGACCAACGTTCACTCTTGGATGCCGACAATGTTGGTGGGATGTCCTTCATCCATGGTGCAAGTGGCCCTCTATCTCTCTCTCTCTCTTTCTCTCTCTGTGTGGCTGGACCTGACCTCTGGTAGTCATGGGAGTACGGTATCCCAACTGTAGTCATGTTGAGTGAGTTGAGTCATGTTTCCACTATTGTTGTGTCTGGTTCAACTGAACTTCTTTTGTCTTCGTTTCGGTTTGGTTTTCATCATTTTACTTTAGGTTTTGCCACATTTTCTTATCTAAGTCTTTGTTGTTGTTTTCTATTAAGATGGTTATTTGTTGTTGTTTTAGCTACTTAGGCTCCGTCGCTGCTTTCTTTTTTCACTCAGTCTCTTTGTTGCCAATGTTGTTGGTTTGGGTTTTGTTGCTACTATTGTTTCCTTCAGTGTTCCCTTGCTGCTGTTGTCATAGCTTTGTTATTGTTACTGCTTTCAGTAACATCAAACAGCTCTGCTATCTGGCTTTGAAGTCAGCTGCGCTACCAAAGATTTCAACATTTTTGTCTTTGGGTACAGGACGGGGGAGGAGGAACAGTCACTGAAACATACAAAGCTTAAAAAGTCGTAGAAGAATAACGAAGGTTCAAGAGATGGAATCCCACAAGTGTTGAGCTCTTCCCCGTATTGACCAAAAAGATAATTACAAATACGTTATTACATTTGAACACTACCGTACGTGTTAGCAGGATCCTGAATGAAGGTGAAAAGGTAACAGAATACAAATGAATTCAAACAATAACAGACCACTGGATCATAACGAGTCTTTGTGTGATAGTGGAAGAAAGCAGAATGTAATGGATTATTGTGGTAGGAGTAGAAGCACAGTTTAGTTTTAAAGAAGAAGACCTATAGACTTATCGTGTAGCTAAGGAGATTCAAATGACGCTATCCGTGGATTTAGAGCGAAATATTTATCAAGACTTTGCCTAAACGTATCTATGGTATTGATTGTAGCTGCTCTAATTGGTAGATCATTCCATAGGGACAATCATGTTGAAGAAGGAGCACGTCGCCTCATTCGAGGGAAAAGTGTCTACAGATCTATTTTAAATTACTGCAAGTGAAATCGAAGCCTTTATGATTCTGAATACCTACATTAGATCACCTTTCAACCCTCTCTTTTCTAAGTTAAATAGATTTAATTTGTTAAATCGGCCTTCATACAATTTGTTCCTCAGGCTGGAAATCATCTTTATAGCTCGCCTCTGTACCGTTTCCATACTCTATATATTTCTTCAAGTATGGTGACAAAACCTAAGCACAGTGTTGAAGATGGAAAGCACTTGCAAGTTGTAAAAAGCGAAAATGATTTTCCGAGACTTGGATTCAAATGTCCATTCTCTCAAACCAAAAATTTTGTTAGCACTTATTACGGATTCTGTGCACTGTTTGTTTGACTTTAGGTCACCAGAGATTAATACACTAAAGTCCTTTTCCTCATTGGCATTTTGTAGCTCAAAAGAATTCATAATGTAGCCAGCCTTTTCATTTTTACTATCGATATGTAAAATTTTGCAGTTATCAATATCAGAATTCATTTGCCACACGTTAGCCTAGTCCATCAGCTTGTCTATGACAATATGAAGCTGCAGACGTTCACTTTCTATTGTAGATCTATTTCCCAACCAGGGATCATCCGTGAATTTAGAATCTTAAGATGAAGCCCATTATCACTACCGTTATTATACGTGAGAAAGAGAACAGGTCCCAAGACTGATCCTATGGTATACCACTTGTTACGTCTAACCATTCTGAGGACTGACCATTAATAAGTACTCTTTGCTAACATCGTCAGCTAATTTCCTCCCCATCGAAGTACACCCACACCTATACCATGTGACTTAACCTTTGTTAGTAAACTTTGCTATGGAGATTTATCGAATGCTTTTGAAGACCTAAATAGATGACATCAACTGTTGACATTCAACATACATGATTATTTCATAAGATAAATCAGTCAGATTTGTCAAACGAGCGATTTCGTCGAAAAACATTCTGAGAATCGTTTATCAGGTGGTGGTCCTCTGAATGTTTAACAGTCTTATCCTGAATGATGGTTTCTATTAGTTTACTAACTAAACGCGTTAAACGATTCACCTTTTTTGAATATAGGTGTTTCACTGGCAAAATTTCATTCCTCTGGACCATTTTCCGCAGCAACTAACTTTTCGAAAAAAAAAAGCAGCCACTGGTTAAACTATCTCAGTTTTCACTGCCTCTAATGTTCTCGGATAAAATGTATTTGAGCCTACCATTTTATTTACTGTTAAAACATTTACCACCAACATCATATATTTATCTGTTGTTTCAATATGTTTCAAGACATTTTCCCCTCTTAACAATGGAATTGGAATCGGTACCGTAAATATAGATGCAAAATTTGTCTTGGATAAGTCAGAATTTTCTGTAATCAATTTCCCAACTGACTGGGTAAAGACTCATACTTCTAACATAACTATAAAACTCTTTAGTGTTCCTGTTGATATATACGTTTCATACCAACGCTTGCTTTAACGTGCAAGTCTCTTAGTTCCCCTACGCAAATTTCCGTAATTTCCCTTACCATGCTGGTTATTTGTCTCCAAGTTTCTTATGTGCTACTTTATTAGAAAACAAACTCTTCGTTATGTCATCGCTCCACCACTTCGGCCTCGTTTTGAAACAAGACTCTTATTCGTCGTTGGTTTATACGTTCCCTCGACTACTTTGAAAGTGTTACTGAATCTTTTCCAAGCTACATCCATATCGCCTTAGTAAACGTGTTGACTCAATATCAGGAACGCCAACCGCTACACGCACGCGCTAGCTCGTGTGTGTGTGTGTGTGTGTGTGTATAATCATCTATTTGTTCCGTACGGGGAGGGAGCTTAATAGCCATGGGATCCCATCTCAACCTCTCTCTGTGATACAACTTTTTAAACTCCTGTGTGCCGTCATCATTCACATTTGACTCATCCTCTCCTTTTATAGTGCAAAAGTACTATTTATGTTTCCTATAAAATTTCTGTTGTTGGATTAAAAGTTATGGCCTTTGATTGTGCTATCTTTGCATAGTTTGAAAAAGTGCTCGCTGTTAATGTCATCAAACTGGTTTAAATAAAGATTGTCACCAAGTCATCCCTTACTCTTTTATCTTCAATGAGGGACAAATTTAAAGCCTCTAACCTTACCCTGTAACTCAGTTTCTTACTTCTATTTGAATCTTTATTGCCCTCCTCTGAACTTTCTCTCTTAGCTCCTTATGCTTCTTCACGTGTGGTGATCAAACATGAGATGCACACTTTTGTTTTGGCCTCATGTTAGATGTGAACAGCCTCCTGGATATTTCAAATATTTGCCAGCAGAAAGTCCGTCTCCTTAACTATTCTCATTAGGTAGGACTCTAATGACAGGTTGGGGACGATGTCTCCCTCCAAGTCCCTCTCGTAAACACATTGCTTCAGCTTGTACCTTTCTAGATAATGCTCATATTGAGACCTTCTATTACTTCGTCCTATCATTATTACTTTGCATCTATTTAGGTTGATGTTCATAAGCAATGTATGTTAACAATTCTGGATTTTTTTTCTGTACCCTTTGTAGGTCGATGTAATCCTCCTCACTTTTTACCTTCATGACTTTGGCATCACCCGTAGACATATTTAGGTAGGAGTACATTTATTTTTGCAAGTTATTCACATATCAAGAAAAGCAATGGTCCCAGATTCTTTCCTTAAGGCACGCTACCAATGACCTTAACTCATTTGTTCTTTTTTCCATCAAGTTAATCTTTCATCCATCGAAGCAGTCTCTCTCTCATTCCTGCTTGAATATCCAGTGTCTTTAGCAATCCATTATACTGTGGTGTCAAATGCAGCAATTCATCCAGGTTTCTCCTCTGTTAATGCTATAATAAGGATTTCCAGTCTGTCCGCTCGTCCCTCCTCCGTAGACACAACGAGGGAGTTACCAAACGCCCAACAACTAACCCTCACGCACAGTAGCCAATAATTCGTCCATTTCCTTGGCAGGATGGAAATTGCTGGCTGCTGGAATGAAATATTTCCGGGAAAATATTTTACTAATGAACGGGAAGGCTGTGCCGGCAATATGGGAGGTATGAAGAGGGAAAATAGCGGGATGAGTGCTTGCAACCACTGAACATTGTTAGCAGTTCAGGGTGTGGTGGCCACGGACGGAGGAAAAATTTGATGGTAGTGAGGGAGGGTGTGGTAGCTCTCTGCAGGAACGAGCGGATGAAGGCTTTTGACATTTATCATTGCACTGCTCCTTCCTCAACCTTCCCTTTCTATCCGAGGCTAATGATACCCATGAGCCTACTCCACTGTAAATTTCGAAGAACTTTTACCACAGTACCTTGATTTCTGGCCACTGGACACCATTTCCCCACTTGTTTTTACAATGGAAATTGTCGATTTCTTTGTAGTTTCCATGATTATAACTCCTGTTCGAGTCTGGTCTCATCTCTGCTCTTTTCCCACTCTCATTTATTATAATGTTCCTCTCAGCGTATGCGTGTGTGTGTGTGTGTGTGTGTGTGTGTGTGTGTGTGTGTGTGTGTGTGTATGGATATGGACATCTAGTATTGCTTCCGGCAGAACAACAGAATCAAGATTTAAGATACATGAAAAAATCAAAGTAGATAATCGCAAATATATGACATCTTTATGGCTTTATCGTGCACGCTTCAAGCTCTTCATGGAACAGGACTTCGAAATGTATTGGCTCGATTAAAGCGAGAAAAACAACAACCAATTTACGACTTCGCCCGACATAACGCGTTAACACCAGCCCTCCTAAGGGATCAGAATCTCCCCCTCCTAATTATTGAGTTTAACTAATGCATGCAGTCCAGTCTTGAGGTCCACAGAACACGTGATAGTACGCTTCCCTTTCTTTCATAAGAACACATTTTCTGATAATAACCACTTCTTTTTTATACATAATTTAGCATTTTATCCAACAAGCCATGAAAGAATAACGAACAGTGTTCCTAAAAAAATTGAAGTCATTAAATACATGAGTTAGGGTGCGTGACGCCATGGACAGAAATAGTTTGTCGGTGTGAAATATGTGGAATGTGGACGGGCTCGCTCCTGTCAAAGAAAATGAAGCGTTTTCACAGCACAATATTGTCGTCCAAAAGGAAATGTGCCGCGCTTTCCTCTACTAAACAAATGTTGTGGGATTCCAACTAGTGCTCATTAAAGTTAGCAATATGGTAATCACTGGTGTAACTAAAAAGAATTTTAACAGGTATCATAAACATTGCAAACAAAATGTGACCTGCACATTTAACGAAAAGCAAGACCAAAACAATAGAAAATAAACCCTACTGTTAATGATGATCAACGATGCAAAGAATAACTGGAATGCTACTTTATTGATCAAGTTATTTATCGATGGATCAAGAGGAAACATAAGGAATTCTATCTGATAATCATTAACATAAAGAGATAACAATAAACTCCTAAAACGTCAGTGAACATCGATCATAATAAACTTGGTAACAGTGTTTATGTATATAACAAAGCAATCATGAATACCGCCTCAGTGAGCCACTAATAACAGATTCCAGTATTAGACTTCCATCCGTGATCATTAGCGTGGATAAGATCAATGATGATCAGCATTGTTAGACATATCTATTCGTCTTATCAGTCGTATGTCTCATGATCGTCTGGGGTATTTTGACTTTTTTCTTTTATTGTGTGTGAGTGACAGGCTCCAGTCAAAGTCCTCATCAAGACCAAACCTTACACTGCATCAAACTTTTAAAAGACTAAACAGATTAGCATGGAAAAAAGGAAATGAATTTAAGAGTTTCGAAAATGGAGCAGGTCGCGGGTGTTACGGAAGGTCCCAAAGCTTCGAGGCGGTGGATAAACAGACATTACAACAGACAACCCTTTAATTGCCAGAGGCCACACAACGGCCTGCAGAGTATTATTACCTGGTCTACTTGATGGTGGGATACACAAGCGGCAGGCTCCTATTAGAAGCCTAAGAGGGAAAGTAGGAGAGACTATAAGTAAGACTGCATTTGCCTAAACTGAGTAGAGTAGGTACAACTGAATTTTTCCAAGATGTGAAGGTACTACTTCATATCAAGAAAAAGGAAGCTTCTGTATTATTGAAGCAACAAAAGAGGAGAGTTTCTGGCGTGTGATCAGGACGATCGTTCGCTCTCGTTTAATATAGGCTCTTCTTCAGCAACAGTCTTTCTGTTTCTGACCACAAACTTCAGTGTTAAAACCAGCTCAGTTCCTACGCATAAAAACTTTACGTTGAACACTTGTCTTCTCTTATAACTTTCTCCCTTTCTTAGTTGGAAAGACATCTCTTCGCTTAGAGTTCTTTCCTTCGTTAAATAGTAGTCCTCAGGCACCTATGATGTGGCAGGGCAATGATCCCCTCAATGAACATTATCTTTTGCATCAGTTTCCTCGTTATATGTACATCTGTTTACATAATGAACATATGTTTTCTCGTCTACACTATGACCATAACTCCCCTCGGTCCACCGAGCTCTAGTCTTAATAGGTGCAATCATTTTCATCAGACGGAAAGACAGAGGATGACAGACAGTGACATAACTGGTAACGTATGTAAAGACAGCAGATGACCAGGGAATGTTAGACGAGATAAACACAGTGTCACGAATTAGACGTGAGCTGAGCGAGCTCACTGTGCGCTGCAGCACACCTGACGAATCATCTCAGGATAGATATCAGCCTACTGACACTTTACCATCAAATATACAACGACCCGAATTCAGATATGCTATTATGCAAGCATGATCTGCATGTGTTGGTTTAACCTGATTATTACTGACGGCTGAATGGCTATTTCCTTCAGTACGACAGCACGTCTCTCGAGCACGAAAATACGGCTCACGCTCAGCAGTACGACCATTACGTATTTGACCTTTAAGGGTCAATTAAAAGGTCATACTATCATACCCAGGGATAGTGCAGTTGTGTTCAAGGGAGCTTATCTTCGTGCTCAAGGAGTGAATCTTCGCTTGGATAAAGCTAAGCCAGGACCCACTACATATGCGTTAAACATACTTCATCAAAACTACACCAACGCCTACCGATATACTCAGCCTTCCCGGTGCTGTCGACACAATACTTGTCACTACCGTACGACTCCCAGACACTCGGGGTGGGGGGGTGGGGGGGGGGGGGGCGTGATGGTTGGAAAGGGGCTGGTGTACCTCCCTCCCATCAAGGCTTTTCTACCCTCTTCTTCTTAAAGTGAATTTTGATCACCGTCTGGAAATTAGAATAAGTAGCAGAGAGCGGGCATTAGTGGGCCCAGCTGAGGCTGGCAGGGGCGTCTCCCAGGGGCGCCGCGTCCCAGGGGTGTCGTAAATCTGGCCGCCAGCTTACGTTAGCGCCCTCCCGTTGCCTCGCCTGCAGCATCTCGCATCCTCATAAATACCCAGCAGAGAGGCTCCTCACCAGGTGTTGTAATAAATATCAACTAATACAAGTTCACTTCTCGGTTAACAGGAATATATTGCTGGGGCTGAGGCAACTGTATTTCATCTTGAGACATCCGGCTGCAAGATGCATTCAAATTTACATCTGCGAGCAGGAGCTTTTCTTGCCAATTCTTTAGTGAAGTATGAATTGGGTGAGGCTTCGCTGTACATCATATTGTTTCGTGCATCGCCTCTTGAAGCCGGGGAGACGCAGAATGGAAACATATACAGGAAGGCAAGGACACAAAAACGACGGAAGAGACAGTGTGGGAGAGGAATTAACCTGAGCAGATGTGTCTGGGGAGGCTCACACCACCTCTCTCGGGACTCATAAATCCAGCTCCCGCCGCCATGCACAAGACACACCGGAAGAAACGAAAAACTGTGCGTCTTTACAAAGAGTAAAAGACAAGAAACGAGGAAATAGGAAGAACTGCGTCGGTGAAGCAGCTTTACTATCACCGTCAGTTGGCTAATAAACCAAATGGGAACCTGGAATTGAAATTGCCTTCGACAAGACGTTTCGTTTACGGCCCCCACCAGGGAGACACACCGATCCTGCAACAAGGGTGACCGTCAGAGTCTTGGACACAGGCTTAGCGACTGCCTGTTGACATAGTTAGAATCTGGGAAGATGACAGTACGACCCACACTGTGAGCGGTTCAAGACAAACTGTAACGCAAGGATATAGCATAGCCAGAAGGGAGAAAAATATTAAGAGAATTTGGAGTGGACGTCAGGCGACTTTGAGCGCGTCACGAAGATAAATTACGGATTGTTGTTAACCGAATCTGTCTCCTGGGTGAGAAGTAATGGGTCTTCAGGGCGATATCGAAGGGAACATTTAAATCCAGATCCCGGGGGATCGTGGGAGGAATGGGAAAAGATTGCATTTGAGACATCCCCTTATTTCTCAGTGGATTTCCAAATAGGATGGGAAAGGACGGATAAGAACTGGGGAAAGAAGGAGGAATGAGAAAGCTTCTACAGAGATGAGGTTCACAAGGATGGAGGAGGAGGCGAGCAGCCTCACGGTGAGGATGGTCGTAACAGAGGAAACAGGAAGAGTGTGTTTAGGAACGCAAGACATAAATGATATGTCCAGACTGAAAAATTGAGGCGACTGCCCGTAAAAGGCGAAGAAACACAAGCAGTGAAGATATTATATAGCTAGAAAGACAAAACATACACACACACACACACACACACACACACACACACACACACACACACGCCTGAATTTACATGTACACACATGCGCACGCCAAAACCACATAGGAACTAAACTCATACACACAAACATAGCCAGTCACATACACACACAGCAATATATATATATATATATATATATATATATATATATATATATATATATACGTCGCATCGTCCGATATGCCATACAGGAAGCGACATGCTGTCAATGAACTGAACCAGGGAATGTAAAGCGGGCAGGTGAAACTATGGACAAGCCTTTGGGGCCTGGTTGTGAACAGGGGCTGTGGTTTCGGTGCATTGCGCATGACAGCAAGATAATGTATGAGCGCGAATAATGACTTTCTTCGTCTCTTCCTAATGTTTTCTGCTAACACGAGAAACGTCGGACAATTATGAAATGAAAGAACATTATATATATATATATATATATATATATATATATATATATATATATATATATATATATATATATATAAAATCCTCGAGAGAGGGGTCAGGGACAAAAAATTCTACCTCTGTATTGCCTGCGTGTCTTGCAAGGCGACTAAAAAAGTCGGGAGCGTGGAGAGCTCCCGCTCACTTCCCTTTTTCTCATTTAGATTTCTGATAGATGGAACAGAAGTAGCCAAACGATCAGAGCTCATCCTCATCGAAGGCTCTGGCTTGGGTATCTGAAAGTGTGTGGATGGAATCAAGATGAAAGGAAATGAGAGAAAGATTGTATGACTGTATGGATGTCGTAGCTCTGAATGAGGCTGCGTTCAAGATTAAATGTTGAAGAATGGTTTGAGAATGTATCACGGGTAATGCCAAGGGTTAGTAAAGGGGCTACAGCTAAGGATGGGGTAGCAGTCCTGATCAAGTAGGAGTTCTGGGAATGTGTGAAAGAGTGCAGGAAAGTGAACTCCAAACTGATGTGGGTGAAAAAGAAAGTGGGCTGTGAGAGATGAGTTATCATTAATGTTTTTGCACCTTGCCTTGAGAAAGGATGGGGATGAATAGCAAGTTTTTTTGGAAGCAGCCGAGTGAGTGTGTCAGCAGTTTCGATGCTAGATATGGGGTAACAGTGATGGGGCAATTGAAATGCAAGAGTTGGAAATGAGTCAACCGAGGGTGTAACTGGGGAACATGTGGTATTCAGTGAGGTACATAGCAATGGTGAACAGCTTGTGGAGTTGAATGCCGGTAAAGGACTTGAAAAGAACTAGTTTAAAAAGGGGGTCATACAAACGTGTACGTGGTCAAGCTTATATTAGGTATCTTATGGATTACCACGCGCCATTTTTAGCCCCGCATAACTGCAAAAGTATCAACAGACTTAAACAAGAAAATGCAAAATGAAACCTTAACAATCTTACTTAGTTTCTCTAAGACCACCGATCATGCGGAAAGAATTTGGTGTTCCCAGCAGCACTGAGGACAGAAAACTTGAAATCAGCCTGACGGTAGGACAGTTAGTGTCGTCTCTTAAGAATTTTAAAACCATATATGCCATGGCACAAGTGAATCTAAACAGATCCAAATAACCGCCAACCACATGACAATGTTTGGAGTACATAGATTGTGTAAGATTAGGAAGCAACAGCATGTCCTGCCTTCCTGGCAAATAACACCCTCCGAAATCACTACACTCACCTATCTATCCAAGAATCTAATTTCTTATAATTTTCACCTTCAGCACTTTGCCAAAACCAGAGCTCTTGAACATATACAGACACTCCAGAGTGAAAATGATATCACCCAGTGCATCTATAATGATATCTATCTTAATCATGCTATTGCGTGGTCAGGCAGTGCCGCTATTGTGATCCAACCCAGTGGTAAAAGATTACGGGAAAAAAATTATAATCAAAAGAATGATCATCTACCCTTCAACCTGAATTGTCCGCCATACATAATATCGATCATGAGCTGGTAAAAATCACTGTCACAGACTGTCTAATATACTCCGATTCTTTATCTTTCCCACTTTCCCTTTACACCCTGAGATCAGAATGTAACATGTTGGTCTCTGAAACCTGAGACAAATAAGCAAACATTATTGCTCAGTAGATTCAAATCAAATCATTGAGGATTCACTCTCATATAGGCCTCTGTGAGCATGACAATGCTGATGCTTTAGCCAAACTTCCACTTAGTAACGATGAAGAGAACATTGGGTTATCATCTAGAAGTCTTAGAACTGTTGTTAGAACTAACAGACCTAGTTGAAGCAAGGAGACGGTCAGATAATCACAAGTACAAAAATTTTTCCATCACAGCGAAATGTATAAAGTAAAACATTTATATGGAAAAAGTTATAAAATCAGCAGATCACACGATGTTGTAATTGCTAGACTAAGGCAAGGTCATCGTGCTACTGGCGCTTTGGCCTACTTGGAGATGTTGATCATGTGCATCGTAAAGTTCATAGCCAAAGATCTGGACACAAACTAGAACACTACGTCTTAGAATGTGAAAACATAGGGATAGATCTCAACAAACCTTGCAAGATATGTCTCAACACCTTGCTGTTAACAAAAAGATACCCGATACTTTAAGTTTGTATCCATGTTTTCATATTCAGTCGGTAAAACTCATCATATGAAATTCAACTTTATAACAACTTATGTGATATTAACCTATTGGGGTTTGGCTAAGACCCATCGAAACCTCTGACCGTTTGGCGCTACCGCTCACAACATGAGCATGTGGTGCACAATAAATTTGCCGGGAATACCGTCACAAATCAAATAAATACGTGGGTGAGTAGGAGAGACAGTCAGACAGCATTACTGGATTATATACTAATTGATAGGCGTGCAAAAGAGAGACTCTTGAATGTGAACATGTTGAGAGGGCCAGCTGTAGGGATGAGTAAACCTTATCTGATGGAGGGATGAAGATTTACAGATTTTTTTTTTTCCTTTTGGAAAAGAGGGAACGATATAAGTGAGAAAAGGGTAATGAAAATCAGTGAGCTTGGGAATTTGAGACGTATTTAAGAAAAAAAAAGAAAGGAGATATAGGGTGTAGAACGGCAAATGATGGAGGACGTGAAGCCAGGGAAGTTGGTGAGGAATGGGAGATATCTAGAGAAGCAGTGCTGGCATGCGCGAAAGAAGCTTGTGGCGTGCGAAAGGTGGGAGGTAGTTAAGTAAGAAAGGGTAATGAGTGATGGAAGGACGAAGCAAAGTTGTTAGTAAAAGAGTGATTTATTGTGCGGTACTTACAGCGGAGTGCAAATGATTGGAAAATGTACAAGAAAAAGCGGCAGGTCAAGATAAAGATACAGGGGTTGAAAAAGAGGGGATATGGAAGATGGGGTGAGCGATTATCAGCAAACCTCAAGGAAAGTAAGATGTTTTGGGAGAAGGTGAATAGCGTACGCAAAGCATTAGAAGAGATAGGAGTCTCCGTGAAAGGGGCAAATGGAGAAGTGGTAACAGACAGTGATGAGATGGAGTGAGAATTTTGAAGGACTGTTGAATATGTTTGATGATAGGGTGGTAGATGTAGAGCGTTTGGATCGGGGAGGTCTTCTAAGTCAGCGAGTTATGGAAAGTGGTTGGTGAAGAGAGATCTGATAAATACCTTGCATAAGAGACAATATGGCAAGGCGGCAGGAGTATATATTATTGTAGCTAAATTTCTTAAGAAAAGGGGTGACTGTGTTGTTGACTGGTCAGTTAGGATTTTTATATGAATGGATCACGGTGAGGTGCCCGAGACTGGAGGAATGGATGTATTGTATGAAGGTAAGGGATACAAATGCGAGTGTTCGAAGTATAAAGGTACAAGTTTATTGAGTATACTTTTATGTTTTATGGATAAGTGGTGACAGAGAGTAAAGGCATGTACAGAGGATAAGAGTGGGGAGGAACAATATAGTTTCAAGAGTAGTAGAGGATGTGTGGACCAGGCGTTTGCTTTGAAGAATGTGCTTGAAAAATACCGAAAGAAAAGAAGGGTTTATATGTGGCACTTATGGACATGGAGAAAGCATATGATAGGGTCAACAGAGGTGCATTGAAGGATATTATGAAGAGAGTAAGGGATGTGTACGAGCAGGAAGAGAGGAGAACATGTGGTTCTAGATGAAGGTTGGTCGACGGCAGGGATGTGAGATGTCACCCTAGATGTTTGATTTATTCATGGTTGGTGTGGTGCGGTAGGTTAATGTAAGCATGCTGGAGAGAGGAGCAAGTGTGTAGTCTGCAGGGGGTGAGGGACCTTGGTTAGCGAGTCAGTTGCTGTTTGTTTATGACACTGCTCTCATGGCAGATTCGAGCAAGAATTTGCGGAATTTGGTAACAGAGTTTGGGATAGTGTGATTAACGAGGAAGTGGAAAGTAGATATGAATAAAAGCAGAGTTATTGGGTTTAACAGGTTAGAAGAACGAATTAGTTGGGGTGCGAGTTTGAACAGAGAAAATTCGAAAGTGAAGTGAAGTGCTTTAGATACCTGGGGATGGATACGGCAGTTAATAGACGCATGGAAGAGTCACGCGGTGGGTGAGGGACGAAGGTTCTTGGAACAATGAGGAATATGTGTTAACAAAGGCAACAATGGGTACGTTTGGAGATATGGTAGTACCAGTGATACTGTATGGATACGAGGCATGGTCCTTGTATAAGGATGTGAAGAGGAGGGTGAAGGTATTGTAAATGAAATGACAAAGGACAATATGCGGTGTGAGGTGGTTTGATCATGTAAATAATAAAAGAGTAAGAGAAAGGTATGGTAAGAAGATGAAAGTGTTCGAGAGAGCTGAAGAGGATGTGCTGAAATGGTTGAGAAAGAGAATATATGCGTCGGAAGTGGAGGGAAAAAGGCGAGACTTACTGCAGATGAAAAGATGGATTGAAAAATAATTGTAAATGTTCGGGGCCCGAACATGCTGGAGGGTGAAAAATGCGTAGAGGATATAGTGAACTGGATCGATGTGGTA
This sequence comes from Panulirus ornatus, assembly GCF_036320965.1. Lineage (NCBI taxonomy): Eukaryota > Metazoa > Arthropoda > Malacostraca > Decapoda > Palinuridae > Panulirus > Panulirus ornatus. Next base: position 39,422,521 of record NC_092241.1, on the reverse strand, counting down.
TACAGGGGACGACGAGCTGTCAATAAACTAATCCAGGGCACGCGAAGCAGTCGGGGAAACCATGGAAAGGTATGTAGGGTTTGTTTGTGGATAAGGGGCTGTGTTTTTGATACACTGCATATGACAGCTAGAGAAAATATACAAGAGAATCCGGTCTGTCTTCATCTGTTCCTCGCGCTACCTCGGTAACTGCGGACAAGTATGAATGAAAAATTGAACATATATCACACACACACACACACACACACACACACACACCAACGCCCACACATCATCAAACAGTGGACTCTAGTCACCGAAGAAAGTCCAAGCTTCAGGACCGTACTTGTCGTACATGTGGCACCTCCCGTCCGCTGAGGGAAATCAGCGAGTAGTTTCACAGTTCATTTACGGTTATGAATAAGGAAATCTATTTCATTCTTTCGCTCTCACGGATACTCCACATATGCCGCTGACAACGCTGTTTTTAAGGGGAGTTTACAAATTGATGTTACAGTGCTTTCAAATGCGGATTTTACATATCTCTTGCGCCATCGAAAAGATGAGCATACAAGGCAGGAACAGAGGAAACAAAAGGGGCTTAAAGCTATATCCTGATTATACAGGAGACCTACAAGTGCTCTTCTCGCTGCAGGAGGAGGAACTAGCGTTACGGGTTATTCTTTATCTCCTCATATATAATGAGCCATGCATCTAAATGCTGGGAAAAAAGAGGACCATCTAGTAAAGTGGTGACGAGCGTTGTGTAAGAGATAGGGGTGTTGTGATGCTGGAACAGAAGAGACTTGAGGGAAGAATCCACCACCTCGCATCGTCACACCTGCTATGAATATACCTGGATTTCTCATTCCGTAGCTGAGGAACATATTTTCGGATGCGTCGTTGCTACTGATGTACCGAAACTACAGCTCCCTATTCACATCCAAGCCTCACAGATTTTTCCATGGTTTACCCCAGACGCTTCACATGCCCTGGTTCCGTTCACAGACGGCACGTTAACCTCAATATACCACATCGTTCCAATTCACTCTATTCCGTGCTCGCCTTTCACCCTCCTGCATGTTCAGGTCCCGATCGCTCAAAATCTTTTTCACTCTATCCTTTCACCTCCAGATTAGTTTCCCGCTTTTCCTTGTTCCCTCCACTTCAGACACATATATGCTCTCAGTCAACCTTTCCTCATTCATTCTCTCCTTATGTCCAAACTATTTCAACATACTCTTCTGATCTCTCAGACACACCTTTTATTACCACATATCTCTCTTACCCTTCCATTATTTACCCGATCAAACCATTTCACACCACGTATTGTACTCAAGCATTTCATTTCCTACACATCCACCCTCCTACACACAACCCTATCTATAGTCAATGCCTCGCAATCATATAATATTGTTGGAACTACAAATCCTTCAAACATAACCATTTTTGTTCTCCAAGATAACGTTCTCTCTTTCCACACATATATCATCGCTCTCAGAACCTTCGCACCCTCCCCATCCCAATGGCTTACTTCCGCCTCCATGGTTCCATTCGCTGTCAAGTTCACTTCCAGATACCGAAAGCACTTCACTTCCTCCAATGTTTCTCCCTTCAAACTTACATCCCAACTAACTTGTTTCTCAATCCTGAGGAACCTAATAACCTTGCTTTTATTCACATTCACTCTCAACTTTCTCCTTTCACACACTCTTCTAAACTCAGTCACCAATTTGTGCGGTTTCTCACTCGAATCGGCCACCAGTGCTGTATCAATGGCGAACAATAACCGACTCAAATCCTAGGCCCTCTCGTCCCTAACAAACTGCATACTCGCCCCTCTCTCTACAACTCTCGCATTTACCTCCTTAACCACCCCATCCATAAAGAAATTAAACATCCATGGGGACATCACACCCTTGCCGTAGATCGACATTCACTGGGAACCAATCACTCTCCTCTCTACCTACTCGTACACACGCCTTACACTCTTGATAAAAACTTCTCTACTTCTAGCAGCTTACTTCCACAAAGCATCTCTATCAACCCTACCATAAGCCTTCTCCAGGTCCATAAATGCTACATACAAATCCACCTGTTTTTCTAAGTATTTCTCAGATAATTTTCAAAGCAAACACCTGATCCACACATCCTCTACCACTTCGGCAACCACACTGCTCTTCCCCAGTCTGATGCTCTGTACATGCCTTCACCTTTTCAGTCAACAGACTCCCATATAATTTTCCAAGTATTCTCAACAAACGTATCCCTCTCCCCTAGGGTAAGGTAGAAAGAATTCTACGTCCGTATTCCTTGTGTGTCGTAAAAGGCAACTAGAGGGGGCGGGAGCTGAATCCCCCTCACCTTTCTTGTATTTCAGTTTCTAAAAGACGGAACAGAAGAAGGAGCCAGGCAGGGAATGTTCATTCTCCTCGAAGGGTCAGGCTGGGGTGTCTAAATATGTGAGGAAATAATCAAGATAAAAATAGAGGAGTGATAGGTAGTATTTTTGAGAAAAGAAACCTGAACGTTCTGCCCTTGTGTGAAACAAAGTTCACGGGTAAAGCCCGTTTGGGCATTTGGGCCCGTTTGGTTTGGAAATATCCAAGAATAAAGGCAGGGGCTGGTGGGGGGACAAGACCTATAAAGGAGTAGCACTGCTCCTGAAGCAGGAGTTGTGAGAGTGTGTGATAGAGCGAAGAGAGTAAATTCTGGATTGATTTGGGTACTGAATGAGTCTGTCAGTAGTTCTGATACGAGGTATCAGACATCAATGATGCACGATTTAAATGCGAAGGTGAGTAATATTGCTGTTGAGGGTATAACTGGGGGGCGTGGGGTAATCAGCGTTATGAACGGAAATGGTGAATAGCTTGTGGAACTCTGTGCTAAAAAGAAATGTTGACTGGGAATACCTGGTTTTAAAAGAGGGGCATACACAGGTATACGGATGCGAGTGGGAGATGGTCAGTGGGCAATATTGGATTATGTATTGATTAATAAGCGCGTAAAAGAGATTTTTGGAGGTAAATGTGCCGAGAGGGCCAGCTGGTGAAATGTCTGATCACTATCATGTAGAGGAAAGGGTAAAAATTTGTACACGTTTTTGGAAAAGATGAAGTACCATCCGTGAGAAGAGAGTGGTAAGAGTAAGTGAGCTTGGAAAAGAGATGCCAGGAGATATTGATTGTAGAATGGCAAAAGGTGCGAGTAAATGAACAAGTGGGGCATTCAGAGGAGCATGACTGGCATGTGCAAGAGATGCATGTGGTATGCGAAAGGTAGGTGGTGGTCAGATTGGAAAGGGTCACGAGTGTTGGAATGAAAAAGTAAAGTTGCTGATGAAAAAGTAAAGAGGCTCGTTTGGCAGTATTTACAAAGAAGGGGTGCAAATGATTTGTGATGAAGTAGAAAGAGGGGCAGGAGATCAAGAGGGAGGTGCAGGGTTTGAAAAAGAGGGCAAATGAGAGTGGAGGTGATCGAGTTTCAGTAAACCTCATGGAGAATAAAGTGTGTCAAAGGAATTAAATAATGTACGAAAAACAAGAGAACAAATACAAAAATCGGTGAACGGGGCAAAATGGGAGATGATAACAGGTAGCGATAAAGTAAGGAGGAGATTGAGAGCATTTTGAAAACCTGTTGAATGTGTTTGATGATAGGGTGGCAGATGTAGGGTTTTGGGTTGGGGAGGTATGCGAAATGAGAGTCATGTAGAGTTGCTGTGGAAGCTTGCTTCAGATGAAAGATGGCAAGACCGCAAGAGTGGATGGTACTGCTGCTGAATTTATTAAAAAAATGGGGAGACCTGTAATGTTAATTGGCTGGTAAGGATTATCAATGTTTGTATGGATCATGGTGAGGTGCTCGAGGATTGCCGCAATCATGTAAAGTGCCATTGTGTAAAGGCAAAGGGGATAAAGGAATGTTCAAACTGCAGTTATAAGTTTGTTGAGAATACCTGGTAAGTTGTAGGGTAGGGTATTGACAGAGAGAAGGCATGTACAGAGCATCAGGCTAGAGAGAAGTAGTGTGGTTTCAGAAGTAGCAGGGGATGGTGGATCAGGTGTTTGCTCTATGGAATGAGTGAGAGAAATACTTTGAAAAATAGTTGGATATGTATGTGACATATATGGGTCTGGTGAAAGCATATGATAGGGTTGATAAAGATGCCTTGTGGAAGGTCTTAAGAATATACGGTGTGAGAGATAAGCTGCTAGAAGCAGTGAGAATTTTCAAGGGTATAAGGCATGTGTACTACCAGAAACAGAGGAGAGTAATTGGTTCCAAGAGAAGGTTAGTCTGCGGCAAGGGGGTGTCTGATGTCACTATGGTTGTTCAATTTGTTTATGGATAGGATGGTGAGGGAGGTAAATGCAAGAGCCTCGGAGAAAGGAGCAAATAAGCAGTCTTTGGGGGATAACAGGGCCTGGAAAGAGAGTCTCTTGTTTGCTAATGATACAGCACTGGTGGTGGATTCGAGTTGGGAAATTGCAGAAGTCAGCGATAGTCTGGAATGGTGTGTGAAAAGAGGAAATTGAAAGAAGATGTGAATAAAAGCAAGGTTATTATGTTTAGCAGGGTTGAGGGACAGGTTAATTGGGGTGCGAGTTTGAATGGAGAAATTTGGAAGATAACTGGGAGTGGACATGGCAGCGGTTGGAACCATGGAAGCGTACATTAGAGGGGGGAAAAAAGGTATGTTTGAAGGAACAGTAGTTCCAAAAATATCATTGGGATGAGAGGCATGGGCTATAGATATATGGTTGTGGAGAGAAGGGTGGATGTGTTGGAAATCAAATGTTTGAGGACAATATGTGGTATGAGGTGGCTTGATCGAGTAAGCAATAAAAGGGTGAAAGAGATGCGTGGAAATAAAAAGAACTTGTTTAAGAAAGCCGAGGTGGGTGTCATGATATGGTTTGGACATATCGAAAGAATTAGTGAGAAAAGGTTGACGTAAAGAATATACGTTTCAGAAGTGGAGGGAACAAGGAGAAAAGGTACAGACCAAACTGGAGTTGGAAGAAAGGAGGAAAAAAAGATTTTGAACGATTGGGGCCTGAACATACAGAAGAGAAACTCAATGTACTGAACCAGGACATGTGAAACGTCTGGGGTAAACCACGGAAAGGTCTGTGGGGCCTGGTTGTGGATAGGGAGGAAGCTGTGGTTTCGATGCATTTCACATACCTGGAGAAAGGATGTGAGCAGATGCAGCCATTTTTTCTTCTGTTCCTTGTGCTACCTCACTAATGGAAGATACGGCGATCAAGTGTGTGTGTGTGTGTGTATTTGTGTTTGGGGGAATATACATGTGTGCGAGTGTGTGTGTGTAGAAATAAAAATCATCCCTGCTTTACACTTCAGCAACTGCTCTTCCTCCATTAAAAATTATGTTAACAGAACATACGAACACTAAACCTGTCTGTATCGTGGATACAAGGCCTGATCATCTTCGGACCTTGCATCAATAATTACACGATCTATACATTTCAGTCCATGGATTTCCTGATGAAGCCACCGATAAGTGACACCTCAAGTAAGACCCAGTTATCAGGCCCAACAGAAACAGCAAACACTATGTTTTCTACAAGATGTCTCCTGCCTACCCGACATGCAAAAATGTACAAGATGATAAATTTGTTTGTTATCTGCAATTTACCTGGAGGTAGACTTGACAGATTTTAAGTAAACAACAGACTGTAAGAAACAATCTAACACTGCAACATGCCAACGTAGTTTACAAGTGTCACGGGACATGTATAAGTTGTCGGTGACATATGCATACACACTAACGTTATCTTGTATATAACGAACAGTACTTACAACATTTACAGTCCAGATCCCTCGTAAAAACCGCAGGTGGAATATACCGGAGTCGGTGGCAATAAGCCTGCTGTCCTCGTCTCCGAACCACCAGTGTCAACCTAACCCCACAGGCAACTTCCTGCACGACTCACAACCAAGGTCGACCAAAGCTTTTGGCGCACAAACTGCCACGTTGCAGTACATTTCGGAAATATAACATCTAATAAAATAGTATCGAAATCAATAAATCGTATATAAATTTCATTCTACTAACAATATCAAGACACTATAAACATAAATATGATTTCAAGAACAAACTTGTAATATAACGATATAAAAGAGATAATAAATTCCTTGACTTTATAGATGATTCGAGACCGTCTCACATTACACGTCTCGAAACAATGAACAGTGACACAGCAGCAGTGATAAAATGAATGAGTACATGGGCAAATACAACACCCCCCCTCTGTAAATTTCACTCCATCTGTGAAGCAAAATGACGTTCGACTTAAAAATTCTAAGAGCAAAAAAGAAATGCCTTCAATTTCTATGGATTCAGTAACAAATGGATAACTGTAAAGACTGTAATCTGACCACTAAAAGTCTTGAATTTTTACATACATTGTCTCTTCATAACTTTAAGCAGAATAATCTATATTACCGGCCATATAGGTATGTCATTACTTTTTAAGAACAAAATGTCAGCCAGACATTCTCGTTTAACAACTAGCTAGCTACCTGATACCCCCAGGCTGGAACTTGTGAATGGCATAGTATTCAGGGATTAGACCAGCCTGGAACTACTGGAGTGGAACAATAACTGAATGCTGACGCTTCTCCCTTTACCACAAATGGAAAGATGAAATCCATTGATCTAAGGATGGGATGTGAAGCTATACATGCTTCCAGTAAATCAAAAGCATTCTGAGGTCTATTTTCCCCACTTGAATTTAATAGGGGAAACTGATTTCAACAAAGTCGTTAGGGAAACATACACATGAATAATGTAGTATAAATCTTTGATACCATCCTATCACACCCGAAGAAAAAAAATATTGTTTTTTAGTTCAAGTTACAGATGACCTTAGGATCCTGTTGACTGTGTTACCTAAAGGAGTAACGTTCCCTTGACTTATAATATCACCTAAAAAGTCAGTGGGTTTGTACTTCACCAAGCAGTATGACGGTCGGGGTGTTAACCTTGTGTGATCAAGTTCACCGCCACCACTTCCAACCGGGACAGTCAGCGTTGTCAATCCTCTCTTTTCCGTGAGGTGTGAACCCAGGCAGTATCGACTCGCTACTTCCTAGCTTTCATTTCACGCTGCTTCCAAGCTTTCATTATCCGGAGCTTTGCTTATCATGTCGAGGTCGTTACTAGTATCCACAACGTCTCACTGTATGTGGTATTAACTTCTGTTTAACAGCAAGTTATTGCGATGTCACGCCTTCCTGCCCGTGACTAAACCTGAGAGTATCATCAACTCGTGAGTTCGAAGCCAAACGTGGGTAAACAGAGGCGTTCTCTAAGCTCAGGCCATGAGACCACGTCAGTCATCCTGTAACACTATTGATACGTTGACTGTGGTATTGGCGTTACCTTGACCTAAGTGGGATACATTAAACATTAATAAGTGGAAATGGCTCTTGTTGAAGACTAATGATGAATGACAATACTCATTACTTGACAATGATGTAACTGCCAGAGGTGGAATCGCCATGGGTGGGATTGGTGGTGGGAAGAGGGTGGTGGGAAGGAAGACGTGGTGTGAGGGTAGAGGAAAGTGAAGCATGATGTGTGGGGCCGCCTCTGATAATCCTAGCCCGAAGCAACGGGATGAAAAAGTTAAAAAGATAATTATTAGCGATGAGGTTATATAATAATCCTCGTCCATGATTTTCTTTAACAGCACTTCACTGGTTTCTTCCTAATCGCTACCCTGCACACCACCCAAGATTGCTTCATTGTGTCTTAATTGTTCAAATGTAACAGATGGAATGTTATATTCTAACAACTTTCTTTCTACAGACTAATCCTATTGAAGATTCACTGTAATATGCAATTCTTGTATATATAAAAGGACACTTATATATAATCCATATAACTAAACAGAATGATAACTGCCTAAAGTTCTATGTTAAAGAACCTACAGTAAGTATGACTGCACCTTGTACGAATGACTGTTCCCACTTGGTTCTACATTTCTCAGGGATATTATGTATATTACGCAAACTTGATTGATTTTCTGTAATGTTGAACATGTGATGGGGATTCAGCAGGTAAGAAGCAAAGTATTATATGACAAGTCAGGAAAAATAAATCCAATGGTAATCTTTTTCAAGGAGTGTGGCGTGCGTGTGGTGTGGTGTGGTGGTCACTGTGGGATGGGTCACATATCAGCTGGGAGTCATGAAGGATTCATACAGATGTCAAGCTTGGCATTAGTCTGTAAGATTACAAAGAACACTTTATATTACTTCACCTTGAAGATGACCTTTGTAATAACTTACCGAATATACCCAACACCATCATACTAAACTTACTAACTATATCAATGATAAATATAGAAATGAAACAATCTTCATTATCTGGCGAGCCGACATTTCGTTATTCTTACACATTTTACATTTGCCTTACGGGACACTAACCTATAATCTCTTCTTGAACTTCGCATATCATTAAAGTCATCAGATAACTTCGTATAAGGCACGTTTCTTAACATGCAGCGGCAAACATTCTCCTGCTCTAGGTATTGCCGAAAGCTAACAGGGACCACAGGTTTTATTTCTACATAATGCAATAACGTATCACTTCATCCAAAACAAACCTTCACTACAATATAGTACCTACATTCCCACAATAATGATTTCTCACCTGTGTGGTGCTTACCCCACCCTTCTCCTGACATCACAACACCTCACTGAGCACACCGCCACCTCACAGCCAACACCATACTTTGGTTACAAGTTGTAAACTGTGAAACTTTACATGGAACAGAGGATGTGCTGGAGAATGGCATTCCTTTTTTCATATTCATTATACTAGAAATTGTTTGACAGCTTCCTGGGAAATTATAGTGAAAAAAAATGGTTAAGTAACTACTCAAATGCATCTTTTACCTACTTCCATAGGTCATAACAACAATCCTTTACGACAAAACCAGCAGGTGTAAAGGTCACGCTTGAGTTGGTGACATTTGCTTCTGTGGATGGAGGGATGTGTATGTGTGTGTATGTTTGTGTGTGTGTGTGTGTGTGTGTGTGTGTGTGTGTGTATGTGTGTGTGTGTGTGTGTGTGTGTGTGTGTGTGTGTGTGTGTGTGTGTACTTGAATGCTAATTAAATGGGAAAAGTTACATAATTAAGGAATAATTCAGACCTAGAGCAAAAGCTGCGAATATCGTCCTCATTTGCTATTAACATTACTCTCAACATTTTTCCTCAGTCCTCCTTATATTCGCTTCATGAAATACAGCATTACATGCAGGTGACAGCTATCATCGAACTCCTGTCTCACCCGTCCCCGCTCTCCCTTACTTACCTTGTTACCTTGTTACTCCCGCTCCCCCCAACCCCAGGTCACTAATGGAAGCTTCGAAGTAGCGAGAAAATCGGCAACGCTGACTGTCTTGGTTGAAGGTGGAGGCGGCTGTACATCATCATATTTTGATCGTGCAAAAGATTCTTTGTGGGTTTATCAACCGCAGCAGAGGAATACGCCAAGCCAAATGACATTTTACAAAATAACAACAAATAGTGAGAATCTTAAAACAAGTTGAATTGTAGCCTCATCTCCTATCACCACCTGCCAAAGTCCCTTAATGAAGGTAATCCTTAGACAACAACTTTTTGATCTTGCTGAACCTTTTGTAATTAACATAAAAAAGGATCCATCTGGTTTCTTAACAAGCACAAAATTCGATTGGTAATCTGAGTGTGACCTTTCAGTTTGACACTCCTTCGACATATATTGAATTTCACTTACAACAGCCTCCCTGGAGGGAAAAGGTAGATGATATGGTTTCTGCCTTACAGGTGTAGGATCCGTTATTTGAATCCATGTCTTAACAAGACTCCTTTGACCTGGTTTGTCAGAGAAAATGTTAAATTGCTCTCTGATCGCATCTAAATTGTCCCATTTATGTTCTGGCGAGAAGTCAAGGTTTCATAACTCGGTAGAATGACTCGGCTAGGCTGCCTAATGAGCTAGGCTGCCTAATGAAACATAAACTTTATAGTGAAATAGATCGAGAGATAAGTATAGTTACTGATAAAAGACCTTAACTGACTCCGCTCAGCAGAAAGACTGACAGACATCAAAGAGATAACTCCACAACCAAAACGCTGGAAGACCACCTTCCATGAGTGAAGCGAAGCTGTTTTGGTTCCTTCGTTGCTAAAGGAGAAATCACCAGATTCATATAGTGAGAAAAACTTACAACAGACCATCTTGGAAGAGAGGGAAGCTTTTTCGAATCCCTTAATTCAACAGGAGAGAGTGGGGAATTCGTAGAACATATCTCCGAAACATAAATGTCTCGTTTGAAGGAATTAGACAACAACGTTTTTGAGCTTGCTGAAATTTGTAGATATTTAACATGAGAAAGGATCATCGTGGTTTTTCTTAACAAGCACAAAATTGGGGATTGGTAAGCTGAGTGTGACCTTTCAAGTTTTGGGCACTCGGAATATAAGTTGAAAATTTTCACTTAGAACAGGACCTTGGAGGGAAAAGGTAGTGAAAGATTTTGTGTTCGCCTTACAGGGTGTAGGATCCGTTTATTTGAATCCATGTTTAATCAAGCCTTTGACCTGGTTGTACCAGAGAAAATGTTAAGATTTGCGTTGATGCATTATGTCCATTTATGTCTGGCGGAGAGTCCATTTCATATTCGTGTACTGGCTAGCTCGCAACGGAGCGGGCGCCTAATAAAAAAAAAAAAAAACTTTATATATAATAATAGAGATAATATAGTTATATAAAAATTATATGACTTATGCGGATTGCATACTGAGGAATATATATATATATATATATATATATATATATATATATATATATATATATATATATATATATATATATATATATATATATATATATAACTGAACAAAGTGAATTGGAACGATGTGGTATACCGGGGTCGACGTGCTGTCAATGGATTGAACCAGGGCATGTGAAGCGTCTGGGGTAAACCATGGAAAGTTTTGTGGGGCCTGGATGTGGAAAGGAAGCTGTGGTTTCGGTGCATTATACATGACAGCTAGAGACGGAGTGTGAACGAATGTGGCTTTTGTTGTCTTTTCCTATCGCTACCTCGCGCGCATGTGGGGGGAGAGGATTGTCATTTTATGTGTGGCGGGGTGGCGACGGGAATGAATAAAGGCAGACAGTTTGAATGATGTACACGTGTATATATGCATATGTCTCTGTATGTATATATATGTATACGTTGAAATGTATAGGTATGTATATTTGCGTGTGTGGACGTTTATGTATATACATGTGTATTTGGGTGGGTTGGGCCATTCTTTCGTCTGCTTCCTTGCGCTACCTCGCTGACGCGGGAGACAGCGACAAAGTATGATAAATAAGATAAATAGATATACATATATAACACATAATGCTCTCCAATAGCAAGGATTAGAACCCGACACCATTTGCATGATTGCTGGGTACGCTAACCACTCGGCTATGATAGAAATATCAACAATCCTGTTACAGAAAAAGCACATTGTCTCTTTCCACCAATTTATAACCCTTACTGTAAGTGTAAACAGATAAATCTATTTTCAGAAAGCTACATATACCAAGATCGTCCAAGCCTTTGATGATTTTGAATACCTACGTGAACTCATCTCTAAACGTTCTCGTATCTAAACATGTTTGTCATCTCGACATCTCTCGTAGGATTTAGCTCTCGATGCAGAATCATCTCGTCTTCTCGCCGTTGTGCTTTCTCTCTATTATATGTACTCTTTTTAAACCAGTGTGACCAAAGTGAACATAAGATTCAAGGTGGGACGCCAGAGTGATTTACATAAAAAGAGGATTAGTTTCTAAGACTTGATTTCGAATGTCCTCCCAGTGAGTCTTAGAATCTTGTTCGCCACTTTTACTGCTTCTGTGCAACGCATCCTTGGCTTTAGGTTATCTGGGAATATTACACATAAGTCTTTTTCCTTATTTACCTTCTGCAGCTCAACAGAATTCTTATTGTATTTTCGCTTTTACTACCGATGTGCAAAACTTGACGAATCGATTTTAGAATTCTTTGCCACATTTGTTCTCAGTTCATCAGCTTGTCTTGGTAAGTTAGCTGTTGTAGACGTTCAGTTTCGATTGTATCTCCAGCATAGTATCGCTTGCAAAATTTAGTATCTTGCAGAGAAAACCATTAGTGATGTCATTAACTAACATACGTATATGATAGAGAGAGGCGGTCCCAGGACTGTTCCCAGTGGCACACCACTTGTCACGGTTAACGATTCTGATATTACTACTCTATGTTTACGGTCAGTCATTCAGTTTTCTAACCAACGAAGTAAAACATCGTCCATACCATGTGACAATTCTTGCCAGATATCTTTGATACGGGATATTATAGCTTGTTTGCCGAGAATCTAAATAAACATCGGTCGCTTTACTTTCATAATAAACTTTATCATATCATAAAACATATCAGGCAGACATTACAGACATGAACTAATTCGTCGACACCAACATTGCGAATCGTTGATTAAGTGGTTATCCTCAACATCATTATCAACTCGTCTCAAATGATTCATAAATTTAAGAACTACGGATGGCAAGCTAAGTGGGCGATAATTTCCGGACAGGGACTCAATAAATTTTACGAGTATCGGTGCAATACTGGTAAACTCTAACTCCTGAATTATTTTTGTAGCGAGTGAGTTACCAAAAAATAAGAAAAAAAAGATAGAAGTCAAGGGTTAAGCTATGATAATAAGAGCTTCTTTCATTGTTCTCAAATAGCCCTGTCCTTCTACTCATTTTCAATTCATTTAATGCTGACACTATATTTTAAACGTATGCATCAATATGTTGTACAACACCTTACTCTTCTAGCAATGGAACTTGGGCCTGAACATGAGCGTGTCTTTAGAGGTAAATATACACGTAAAAAAATAATAATCCCAGATCTTTTCTAAGGCCTTATGTTTTGAACCAAGTCACATATCTGCAGTTAATGGACCAATCGACTTCTTGCTTCAATCATAACTATGATATTGTTTACGATTTCTCTGTTTTCAGCGATATACATTTCTTATTGACGTTTACTTTGACGAACAAGTATCTAAGTCTTCTACGCAGGTTTTCGGGGCTTACTATATCTATACACATATAGTTACTGTTTTCTTTGAGTTTCTATTATCTTGGAAAACAGGCAGTTCTTTATATCGCTCTTTCACATTTTTGCCTTTGTACTGCAAAATAAGCGTCTGTGAGGCACTCATACAAATGCTTCCTCTACTACTTTGAATGTTTTATTGAAACTTTTCCAATTTACCTTCATATGATCTTCTGTTACGACGTCATTCTCGTTTATCCTGACAAGAGCAATACAGAGAACATTACAATTCACGAGTCTAATATTTGGTTTATCTCCACTACTGTTAGGTTGACCAGTGATAAAAGCAGTGTTGAAAACTACCTTCACAGAGATTTGTCGGTGATCGTTCATATGCAACTATTCTCCAGCAACAGCATTACAGACGAGTTCTTCATGTGTGAGCCACGATCAGACGGGTTTAGGCCTAGTCCAGGCCTTGCACCTTCTGAAAAGGGATTCTCCCGACTTTGATAATAGAATGTTCAAATTTTTCATTATGATGATAATACTACTAATAATAACAATAATGATAATAATGATGATAATGATAATCATTATCATTATTATGTAATAATAATGATAATCATTATCATTATTATTACTATATAATAATAATAATGATGATAATAATGATAATAATAATAATAATAATAATAATAATAATAATAATAACAATAATAGTAATGATGATAATGATAATGATAATAATGATGATGATAATAATAACAAATATATTACATAATAATAATGATAATAATAATAATAATAATAATAATAATAATAATGATAATAATGATAATAATAATAATGATAATAATAATAATAATAGTAATAATAATATGAAGCCATTTCCATTCAGCTACGGGCATATGACGCAAGGTTCCGTCCAACCAAAATGTTAACTAAAACATCACCGAGATCATTTTACTCACTCTGTCAACGCCACTACGATACAATTGTTAGTACAGGTAAGAGTGGCCGCCCACCAACTTGGAACTTGGAATATGTCAATCTACCGAGTGCTCTTGGTTGACGAGGTGGAATGAGGAGAATAATCGCCAAGAACAGCACAGAACAGAAGCATTCTGGAAGATTATAGTTTATCAAAACGAGACAGTTCGAGTAGCTATATAAGCCGACATTTCACCAGTATTGTCACGATAAAAGAAGACCAACAACTCGACGTGACAGCAAGGACTCTGTGGAGTAGGTTCCACTAGCTGGTATACACCATAGGACTTCTGCTACATAAGAGGAGCAGAAATACGTCGTGAACAACAGCTTCCAGGGCCTGTATCATCTGGACTGACAAGAAAACCTGATGCTCTCCTTCCCATGACAGACTTTGCTGCTAGAGATGTTACGAGGAGTACATATACGAAGAGCGAGGAGCAGCTATGTCACCACCAATGTGTAGATTGGACCTACCTGCGCGGTGTCAGAGAACTAGGCGACATGCAGTAAAGTAAGAGGTTCTGAGCCAACCAGTTTAGAAGTAATGCTTCCCTCTGTGCAAACCTATGTCCTGTGTAGACCTATGCAGCTAAACTGCATGTAGCTGTTTATGAAAGAGACTTAGGAGCAGCTGTCGTCTCTAAACTCCAGCCAAGTTCCCACATGAGGAGAGTAGTAAAGGAGGAAATATTAAGCAATCTATTCGTATCGTACATATCAATCGTACGTATCAATACTAGAATATGATTCTAGTTTCTGGTCACCGCATTGAGGGAAGCACAAAGAGCTGATACAAAATGTTCAGAGGAAGGCAACAAAGATCGAACCAGACTTAAGAGATCTGAGCTACAGGGAAGGGCTAGAGTCCTAAAAGAGACAGAGGTATCTGATTATAAACATCAGATACATAAACATTTGGATCCCAAATTTCTACATTATTTTTTCTCTCACTACTTCCTTTCACCCGCGATTGTTTCTAGCTGGGACACATTTCTATTTTTCTGTGCCATGTCGGTCTCTATCTAAAGAATAGTATTATCATAAGCTAGAATAGTTATGCAGATAGTGACTAGTTTTTTGAAAAATGCTGAGAGAACAACCAGAGTCCATGATAAGAAATCAAACAAGAAACATATTAAGAATGATAAAGAAATACTTTTATAGTGTAAGAGTAGTGGATGAGTGGAGTATATGGTATACAGAAGTTCAAAAAGTATGGTTTTTAGAGAACGTTCGTGAGATGAGGTCACATGAATATGGAACTCCTTCCCCGTGTATTACAAATAAGTAGTTAAAAATAAGTAAGTACAGACACCCATACAAATATACACACGATACACACACATGAGTATTCCAATAAACATCCACATAAACACATACAAGCACACACTTACAAGTATACATACAACGGTACACACATGTATATAAAGACACAGAAACAAAAACAAACTACACGCGGTCAAACATAAAGATTTAACACACACACACACACACACACACACACACACACACACACACACGTAGGTGGTGAGGTAACAGTTGAATATGGATTAGAGCAGATGAAAACAAGGCGTCACGTCGTAGCCACTCGCCATCGCCATGAATGTGTCGCCCTGCCGCCCAGGATGAAATATGGCCGAGCCGGGGATGAATTTCCCGCGCTGCTGGAGCAGCGGCGACGACCGTCCTCCTCTGGGAAATCAAAGCAAATGAGGGAACAAGACTGGGTGCAGCAGCAGGTTTTCATACACATGGCCCTGGGAAAATACGGATTTACCCAGCGGGATAAAAAGAAAATATGGTAAACGCAACACCTTCCCGCATTGTCTCCCACCCAGAGTTAGAATGGACGAGTCTTCGTCTCGCCACCAAGAGTGAGAGTGCAGGAGGTTTTTGCCTCATCACCACTCAAAGGATGGAGGAGGGTTTCCCTCACCATCAGACGAAGAATGGATTAGTTGTTTGTGTCTACACCAGTGTAAGAAGTGACAAGTTTTTGCACCAACGCCATGTAAACACTGAACGATTCTTCGTCTTCAAAAGTAGCCACAGAATGGTGAGCCAATGTGTAGACAAGCTCTTTTTATATTCATTTTCTTTTTTGAATTACAACACTAGCCTAAAGGAGGAAAAACTTTTGTTTCACACCAAGACGAAGAAAACAAAAGCTTTAGTCTGACGAAAGGTATAGAATGGATGAATCATTCTCTCTCATAACAAACCTAAGAATGGAAAAGATTTTGTCTCACTACCAGCCTAAGAACAAAATTCTTCCTGTTTCGTTATATGTATAAGAATGTGTAAGCTTTTGTTTCATCACCACCAGACGAAGAATGGAAGGGTTCTCTTTCACCAACAAGTTCAAAACGGAGATTTTGGTGTCACCATCACCCTACAGATGGATATCTTATTTCTTACACTGGTTTCAGGATTGGAAAGTCTTGTTTTACCACTTTCATAGACACGAAGTATTCTCTCCTCATAGCTTTAGAATGGACGCGATTTTATCTCACCATCAGCCCAAACATGGACACTTTTGTCTCCACCAATCTCAGACGAGAAGAGCTTTGTCTCTTTGCTGAACAAAGAATAGTATTGGCTTTGTCTCACCACGAGACTCAGAACGAAAGATTTCAGCAATCCGGAACTTTATGTCTGGTGTCGCTACCCACAAAAGAAAGTAAATATTATCTTATCATTAACATTAAAATGTGAGAGTTTCTCTGGCCACAAGCTTAGGAAGAGAATAGTTTATGTCTACTCAATTGTCGACCGTAAAAGTATTAATATAAAAGTTTGTATGTAGTGTGTGCAGTTTCAACTCGCAGGATTCTCTTAAGAAAATCACCACAGAGATATGAGTGACTGTGAGAATTTCTGAGTCTAGGAGTTCGACCGATAGGATGAAGGTCCGAGAGATTTACTCAGGCTGTGGTTCAAGTAACAAACAGCATCAGTCTCTGGTAAGGATGTTATCAGACTTACACCTGTCACCTGAGATTTTTTTTTTTTTTTTTTTTTTTTTTTTTTTATACTTTGTCGCAGTCTCCCGCGTTTGCGAGGTAGCGCAAGGAAACAGACGAAAGAAATGGCCCAACCCCCCCCATACACATGTACATACACACGTCCACACACGCAATATACATACCTACACAGCTTTCCATGGTTTACCCCAGACGCTTCACATGCCTTGATTCAATCCACTGACAGCACGTCAACCCCTGTATACCACATCGCTCCAATTCACTCTATTCCTTGCCCTCCTTTCACCCTCCTGCATGTTCAGGCCCCGATCACACAAAATCCTTTTCACTCCATCTTTCCACCTCCAATTTGGTCTCCCTCTTCTCCTCGTTCCCTCCACCTCCGACACATATATCCTCTTGGTCAATCTTTCCTCACTCATTCTCTCCATGTGCCCAAACCACTTCAAAACACCCTCTTCTGCTCTCTCAACCACGCTCTTTTTATTTCCACACATCCCTCTTACCCTTACGTTACTTACTCGATCAAACCACCTCACACCACACATTGTCCTCAAACATCTCATTTCCAGCACATCCATCCTCCTGCGCACAACTCTATCCATAGCCCACGCCTCGCAACCATACAACATTGTTGGAACCACTATTCCTTCAAACATACCCATTTTTGCTTTCCGGGATAATGTTCTCGACTTCCACACATTTTTCAAGGCTCCCAAAATTTTCGCCCCCTCCCCCACCCTATGATCCACTTCCGCTTCCATGGTTCCATCCGCTGACAGATCCACTCCCAGATATCTAAAACACTTCACTTCCTCCAGCCTCTCACCATTCAAACTCACCTCCCAATTGACTTGACCCTCAACCCTACTGTACCTAATAACCTTGCTCTTATTGACATTCACTCTTAACTTTCTTCTTCCACACACTTTACCAAACTCCGTCACCAGCTTCTGCAGTTTCTCACATGAATCCGCCACCAGCGCTGTATCATCAGCGAACAACAACTGACTCACTTCCCAAGCTCTCTCATCCCCAACAGACTTCATACTTGCCCCTCTTTCCAAAACTCTTGCATTTACCTCCCTAACAACCCCATCCATAAACAAATTAAACAACCATGGAGACATCACACACCCCTGCCGCAAACCTACATTCACTGAGAACCAATCACTTTCCTCTCTTCCTACACGTACACATGCCTTACATCCTCGATAAAAACTTTTCACTGCTTCTAACAACTTGCCTCCCACACCATATATTCTTAATACCTTCCACAGAGCATCTCTATCAACTCTATCATATGCCTTCTCCAGATCCATAAATGCTACATACAAATCCATTTGCTTTTCTAAGTATTTCTCACATACATTCTTCAAAGCAAACACCTGATCCACACATCCTCTACCACTTCTGAAACCACACTGCTCTTCCCCAATCTGATGCTCTGTACATGCCTTCACCCTCTCAATCAATACCCTCCCATATAATTTACCAGGAATACTCAACAAACTTATACCTCTGTAATTTGAGCACTCACTCTTATCCCCTTTGCCTTTGTACAATGGCACTATGCAAGCATTCCGCCAATCCTCAGGCACCTCACCATGAGTCATACATACATTAAATAACCTTACCAACCAGTCAACAATACAGTCACCCCCTTTTTTAATAAATTCCACTGCAATACCATCCAAACCTGCTGCCTTGCCGGCTTTCATCTTCCGCAAAGCTTTTACTACCTCTTCTCTGTTTACCAAATCATTTTCCCTAACCCTCTCACTTTGCACACCACCTCGACCCAAACACCCTATATCTGCCACTCTGTCATCAGACACATTCAACAAACCTTCAAAATACTCATTCCATCTCCTTCTCACATCACCACTACTTGTTATCACCTCCCCATTTACGCCCTTTACTGAAGTTCCCATTTGCTCCCTTGTCTTACGCACCTGAGATGTGATTCTATATTCACCTAACAGCCATCAGAATGTGAGCAGACTTTCTAAGGCTTATGTCTATTGAAACAAATCGACGGCTAAGGTGGGACTATGTATTAACCGCTTAGGAACAAGGAAAAGGATACATTTACGATCTCCACATGTTTGTTCTCGGGATGGATAATATCATCTTTGTTTTAGGGAAAGAGATGAGCTCCTCAACAGTAAAGAAAGAAAACAGAGAATGTATACCAGTAAAGGCAGCAAGTATGAATATATACATGTGTAGATATGTGTCTGTGTATGTATATGTATGTATACGTTGATGTGTATATGTATGTATATGTGCATCTATGGGCGTTTATATGTTTATATATATATATATACATATACATATATATATATATATATATATATATATATATATATATATATATATATATATATATATATATATATATATCAACCCTGGGGATAGGGGAGAAAGAATGCTACTCATAGTAGCAAGAGTGGGCGGGGAGTTGGAAATCTCCCCCTCCTTATTTATCAATGTCTAAAATAAGTGATGGAAAAAGAAGTCAAGCAGAGATTGTTTTCCTGTAAGGCTCTGTCGTCTGCTCCTGCTGCTGCCTCGCTAATGGTGGAAACAACGAACAAGTGGTGGCATGCATACACTATGAGACTCGAGAGGAGTAATGTCGTGTCAGGAGTGGTAGAGAAAGTGTGGATCAGGTGCTTGGTATGAAGTATTCATATGAGAACTACTTAAAGATAGAGAAAGATTCACATGTGGCATTTATGGATCTGGAGAATGCAATGCCATGTGGGAGATGTAACAAATATATGGACCACGGTTACTCATGCCTACAGCTTATATGCAGAGCCTTTGAAGGCGGTTCGAGCTATATCTTCTGATGTGATGATATAGAAAAGACACGTCGCGATATTTGATAAGAAATATCATTTCACTTTTTTAAGAATATTCGCAGAGGGTGAAGAGTGTTCAAACCTTCAGTTTGCGCCACCATTCCTGAACGAGTACAAAATCATTTTAAACACGTGCTGATAACATAATCTAAAGGTATCCACCATACACAAACTAAAGGGGAAAAATGCAGTAGATAAGTCTGATACCAACTGTAAAATGACAGCCCCAAAGCACACAAGCTGAGATCCTTAACTCTCCTCAACTCCTACCTTCTCAAACACTTAGGATCCCGTTCCCTTCTTTAACATTACCACTATGGCTTTCGAGGGGTAAAGTCTACGAAGTGGCTCATCCCTGGTCCTCCTCTACCAGGGACTCGGGTGAATTTCTGTCGTGGCGATCTATACACGCAAAGTATGTGACAATATGATAAAAGTATTTTTCTTTTTAACATTCCTTCCTTTAACTTTTCTGCTTCTCTCTTCTCGGGTGCTTAACTCGTCTGTCCATCGCGGAAATCGTTAAGTGAGAGACTTTCCCATCTTATCCTCAAGGTTCTGTCCTTTCCTCTTCTTATAAATGATTTTCATTCCAACCGCTAGCCATAATCGCTTTTACACAGATGATTCCACTCTATATGTTTCAGCATGGTTTCCCTGACCTCCTCACTTCAACACACGATCTCTCTATCGAGATGAACATATTTCCCCTCTTGATTCGGTTCTGAGCATCATCTCGGAATAGGGAAACAGTAATGTGGTTCAAATCATCTGGTGCAAAAATCCAAGCCCTCCATATAATTCGTTCTAGATGTCATTCGTTTCCCTTTCTTAGACTTAAAAACATCACAATTCCACCCTGATATAACAACCATATCATCCACTCTATCATGAAGACTCCGCTTACTCAGGATCACAAAATCTGCTTCCAACCTTTAGGTGCCATAAGCATTTTTCTTGTGAGCAACTACTGCATATCTACAGAGGTACTATTTGTCCTAGTCATGGAGCACAGCTCGCACCTTTTGAGTGGCACTTCCTCCAGTCCTTCCTTAGCTAGACTGAAATCAAGAGCCTTCTGTCTCATTAGTTCCTTAGTCATCACTTCTTTTCAACTATTTCTTTCTGACTGTCATCATGTCCATGCTCTCTCGCTGTTCCAAATGCATTTTTACGACGACTATTCTCGAGATCCATCTACGTATGTTCCTGCTACTATGGCTCGGACCTGGGGCATGCGTCTGACTGCCGCTTCCCATAGTTTGTATGTAGAGACCTACCACATGGGGATCCTTCAACACTGAAGCTTTGGAATTCTCTTCCTTCCTTAGACTTTCCCTCCTACTACAGCCCTTCTGCCTTTAAAGCTCATGCCTACCAACATCTGAGGAGTTCTAACCGATTTCCTCAACCTTTTTTTCATACTCTATAGTTTCCTTTCATCCAAGGTGCCTATAAGTGGGGCCATGCCGGCAAGGATTAAAAAAAAATCAGATATATTGTGCCGCTCCGAGCACTGTTTGAAAGGATTTCGCTGGTCCCGGTTTGTTTTTTTTTCCCTGGGATATCCCAGATGGGCAGGACTATCTGAACCCCTTACCCTAGTGAACACAGGACTACTACTGTGTGAACGTCCATCTACTAGCCTGCAGCAATAGCACCAGCATCGTAACCTGCCACACTGGATATTGTAATAACCATTTACGGAACGTTGGATGAGCCACAGAGGAAGGATAGAATGGCTTCCATACTCGATGGATCTTTACACACATCCCCACTTGATTTCTTCTGAGGTCAGATCTTTGATAAAGTCTCCACTACCAAGCGACACCTGTTATGGCATCTGCAAAATGCAACGGTGGAAGGCATTTTGCAATTACAACCATCTATATTGTATCATTCATCAGGTCATAATGCAGACCTCCGCAGCAGCCTGCATGGGGAAATTAGTCTATACGATGGCACTGAGCACATGTGTGTATGGTCCTCCTCGACATCGATGGTGCTGAGCACGTGAATGTGTGCTCCTCCTGAACATCGATGGTGCTGAGCACATGTGTGTATGGTCTTCTTCAACATCGATGGCACTGAGCACATGAGTATACGCTCCTGCCTAACATCGTAGGAGAGCATAACTAGCCCAGTTATTAGTTTACTGACGACCACCGTCACCACCACATGTGGCAAGTAAGGCACGTCATGCAAGCCTCTCTGGGAAGTGGGAATTAGGTTGTGGCAACAATGCATCTTGATGCGCATTCTGAAGGAATCTTTCCGCTTTTTCAGTGTTGGGATAAAGAGGGACGAGAGAGAGAGAGAGAGAGAGAGAGAGAGAGAGAGAGAGAGAGAGAGAGAGAGAGAGAGAGAGAGAGAGAGAGAATCTAAGACGGCAGACTAAAATCTGATTGACTCAGAACAACGAGAATACCGTTGTTTCGTAACTCCCAATCAAAGCATCGTAAAACTAACATCCTTCTCATAACTTCAGCAATGGACTAGAACATCAGGGAACCTTTTGTTCTACAAGAAACTGAACACTTTAAGTGGTAGCATACGATACATTTTTCTAAATGTTAGCTGCTACGGCACGGGCAATAGAATGACCAAATCAAGGCTAAGTAACGCTATATTCATGTATCCCTGGAGTAGATAAAAAAGAACTCTACCTCCGTTTTCCCTGCGTGTCGTGGAAGGCGACTAAAAGGAGTGGGAGGGGGAGGCTGGTATCCTCCTCTCCTTTTCTGTATTTCCATTTCAGAAAAGAGGGAATAGAAGAAGGAGCCACGTGGAGAGTGTTCATCATCCTCGAAGGCTATGGTTTGGGAGTCTAAATGTGTGTGGATGTAACGAAGGTGAGAAGAGAATAGAGATAGGTAGTATGTTTTGGGAAAAAAATTGGACTTTCTGGGTCTAGATGAAACAAAGCTCAAGAGTAAAGAGCAAGAATGGTTTGGAAATGTCTTAAGAGTAAAACTAGGGTTGGTGAGAGGACAAAAGCTATGGAAGGAATAGCATTAGTTTGATGCAGAAGTTGTAGGAGTGTGTGAAAGAGTCTAAGGAAGTAAATTCTAGATAGATATGGGTATAAGTGAATGTGGATGTTGAGAGATGGGTAATTATTAGTGCTTATGAACCTGGCCATGAGAAGAGAGATCAAGAGAGGCAAGTGTTTTGGAAGCAACTGAGTGCGTGTGTCTGCAGTTTTGATTTGTGATGTTGATACGAAGGTGAGTAATGTGAAGGCTGAGGAAATAACTAAGGGGTATTAGATATTCAGTATTGTGAATGAAACGTACATGAGGAGGAGAGATGGTTAGCGGGCATTACTGCATTAAATACTAATTAACAGGCGTGTAAAAGAGAGACTTTTGAATGTAAATGTGCTAAGAGGGGCAGATGGTGAGATATCTGATCACTAGCTTGTGAAGGCGAAAGTGAAGAATTTACAGGCTTTCGAAAAAGAGGAAACAACGTCGGTGAACAGAGAATGGCGAGAGTAAGTGAGCTTCGAAAGGTGACTTGTGTGGAGAAATCCCAGCAGAGTTTTAGCGTAGAACAGCAAGAGTCAGGAGCAAATGAAGCAACGGAAGTGGGTGAGGAGTGGGAAGTATTTAGGGAAGCAGTCATGTAGCATGTGTAGATGCATGTAGCATGCAAAAGATAAGAGTTGGTCAGATTAGAAAGGGTAGTGAGTGGAAGGATGAAGAAGTTGCTGGTGAAAGAGAAAAGCGAGACATTTGGCGGTACTTAAGGGAAGGAGCGTAAATGTTTGGGGTATGTGTAGGAGAAACCGGTAGGAGGTCAAGAGGAAGGTGCAGGGGTTGAAAAGAGGGATAGAGTTGTGGTTAGCGAGTATCAGCAAACTTTAGGAAGAATAAAATGCTTTGGAAATATGTTGATAATGTGCAAAAAACAAAAGAACCGATAGGAACATCGGTGAATGGGGCAAAGGGGGAAGTGATAACAGATAGTGAGTATTTTGAAGGACTGTTGAATGTGACTGACAATAGGGTGTCAGATGCAGGGTGTTTGGCTTGGGGTGGTATGCGAAGTGAGAGACTCAGTGAGAATGGTTTAGTGAAGAGAGATGTAGTGAAAGCCTTATGTGAGATGAAATGTGGCAAGGCGGTTGAAGTGGATGTAATGTAGTTTAATTAAGAAAGGGGGTGACTGTGTTGGTAATTGGTTGGTAGGGATTTTCATGGTGAGGTACCTAAGATCTGGAAAAAGCATATGATAGGGTTGATAAAGATGCCTTGTGGAAGGTGTTAAGAATATACGGTGTAGGACGAAAGCTACTAGAAGCAGTGAAAGTTTTTATCATGGGTGTAAGGCATGTGTACGAATAAGAAGAGAGGAAACTGACTGGTTCTAAGTGAAGGTTGGACTGTGACAAGGGTGTGTGATGTCACCATGGTTGTTCAGTTTGTTGATGGGGTGGTGAGAGAAGCGAACGCGAAAGGTTTGGAGAGAGGGGCGAGTAAGCAGTCTATTGAGGATGAGAGGGCCTGAGAAGTGAGTCAATTGTTGCTTGCTGACAACACAGTGCTGTTAGTAGATTCGAGTGAGAAACTACAAAAGTGAGTCACTGAGTTTGGAAGTGTGTAAAAAGAGGAAGTATGAAGTAAATTGAATTAAATATATCAACCCCATCCATAAACAAATTAAACAACCATGGAGACATCACGCACCCCTGCCGCAAACCGACATTCACTAGGAACCAATCACTTTCCTCTCTTCGTACTCGTACACATGCCTTACATCCCTGGGGATAGGGGAGAAAGAATACTTCACACGCATTCCCCGTGTGTCGCAGAAGGCGCCTAGAGGGGACGGGAGCTGGGGGCTGGAAACCCTCCACTCCTTGTATTTTAACTTTCTAAAAGGAGAAACAGAAGGAGTTACGCGGGGAGTGCTCATCCACCTCGAAGGCTCAGATTGGGGTGTCTAAATGTGTGTGGATGTGACTAAGATGAGAAAAAAGGAGAGATAGGTAGTATGTTTGAGGAAAGGATCCTGGCTGTTTTGGCTCTGAGTGAAACGAAGCTCAAGGGTAAAGGGGAAGAGTGGTTTGGGAATGTTTTGGAAGTACTGTCAGGGGTTGCTGAGAGGACAAGAGCAAGGGAAGGAGTAGCACTACTCCTGAAACTGGAGTAGTGGGAGTATGTGATAGAGTGTAAGAAAGTAAACTCTAGATTGATATGAGTAAAACTGAAAGTGGATGGAGAGAGGTGGGCATGAGAAGAAAGATCATGAGAGGCAAGTGTTTG